>NW_007733155.1:25928-82227 GCF_000696425.1 Galeopterus variegatus | reverse complement strand
CGCGCCCTCGGCCGGCTCGCAGCCAGCGCAGCCAGCGGGGCGCGCCTTCCGCACCCCCGCCTCCCTGTTCGGCCCCGCGGTCCTCCGCCCGCCGAAAGAACTTCGGGGCAAGAATCTGACTTCCTTTTAGATTTTTTTTTTTAAAAAAAGCATTAAATAAATAAATCAATAAAAGGAAAGAAAAGAAAAAAAAAATCCTAGGACTGGAGAGGTTGCGGGCGCGGCACGGAGTTTGGAGACGGGCGCCCCCTCCTCGCCCGTGTCCGGGAGCAAAGTTGCAGCCTCCCCTCCCCGCAGGGCTTAGCCGAGCCCAGCTCTCCAGTTTCACCCTGGTGGCGGCCGCGCTCAGGGCAGGGTCCCAGGTCCGGCTGGGTTGAGCGGTTCCCGCAGCCTTGGCACAGGCTCGCCCGCCCGCTCGCCGGCCCCGTGACTCGGGAGGGCGAGCCGCTTCCAGAAGGTGGCGGCGGCGGCGGCGCGGCTGGAGTGACCGAGCAGTCAGAGGACAGGCGGGCTGCGGCCAAGCCAGGTGACCTGCTTGGGGGGCAACGGGTCAGGGGAAGGGGAGCGCGGAAGGGCCTAGGGGTGGGTGCCGGAGGACCCCCGCTGGAGAGGAGCCGCCCTTCCTCCCCACTGCCTTGGCTCGCAGCCCCAGCCGCGGGGTCCGTTCTCTGCCAGGGCCTCACGGTGCACTGAGATCCCGGGTGCCGGGAGAGGGGGTTGGGGCCGAGGGTGCAGAGCGAGGACGCGCCAAACTTAGGGGTGAGTTGTCCAGCTCTATCTGCAAGGTTTGCATCATATCGGATTCTTCCTTTCCCCTGGAACCAGAGCAGGAGTCAACACCACTATTTTTGATACTAATTTGATGCCCTCCCAACCCCCGGCATCCGTACATTTGGGGATGTTTTGGGCGTTGAGTACACAGGTCTGTCGCAGGAATGGTTTGTGGATGGGAAACACCGGTGCTCTACAAGGTGTTCCAACGTGCCCGTAGTTAATTTTGAGTTTTCATTTTCCAGTCATTTAGGAACCCAACAGGTATTTGAGCTATTTCGTTTTTTAGCTCTAGAGTGGAGAGCCCTCAAGTTTATCTCTGTCTCTTCTAAGATCTCATATTTTAATTCTGTTTGTTATTGTTTTTGGATATAGGGGTGATTCAGTTGATTTTTCCTCCCTTTTCTTAATGTGTAATGGGAGTAAAAATACAGTAAAGGAATATATTTTTCTATGTATATTTTTGTCAATAAAAGCTTCACATAAACCGAAATACCTTACAGAATAAAATAAATTTTAATTGATGTTCTGTGAAATATTAGTAATTTTAAAGGCGAGATTCTAAGATTCCAACTGCTTTTCTAACTTATAATTGCCTGGAAAATCCATAGTTTGTTCTTGAACTTCCTATCTTAATTTTGACATTGACCATGGTAAGAGGATCTCCGATGACATCATTTGCTCCAGCCACAGTTCTGGTGTTCTGTGACTGAGAGTGCCTCTCTCCAAAATGTAAGGCCTGGGCCTGCCCTTGTACTTCAGCTGAGGCATTTCCAAGGATTTCTCTTAAGCAAAGTATTATGCTACATTCCAGACAGTGCTGCAGTCCCTTCTTACATAAGTGAGCTTCAGGCCAGTGTAGGCTCTGGGTGTGCTTGGAACAGTTAAAACAGGAGAGTGTTCTGTCTCGGTGGGGGTGAGGTGGGGGGAGGATGATTGGAGTCTTGAACAAAGTAAATTTCCAGCTAGTATTCTCATCTTGCATTTCTTTGGTGCTTAATTTTTTTGAATGCGTTCTGCTTATCTTATCTGAAACTCACTGTGCCCTTATAAAAGATGTAGGAGAGATGGCATTACTTTCATTTGACAGAGAAACAGAAATGTTTAGTTAACCAAAGTCAAACAGCTTACCAGAGGTAGAGTCAAAACTCTAACCTGGGGCCGGCCCGGTGGCGCACTGCTACAGTGCGCCGCTTGAGAGCGCGGTGGCGCTCCCACCGAGGGTTCGGATCCCACATACAGACCGGCCGCTCACTGGCTGAGCGAGGTGTGGGAGCAACACCGAGGGTTGCGATCCCGTTGCCGGTCCCAGTCCGGTACGGGCACGACACTGAGGGTTGCGATCCGTTGCCGGACACGAAAAAAGACAAAAAGGAAAAAAAAAAAACAAAAAAAAAACTCTAACCTGTATCTCCTGTTCTCAGCCCAGGGTTTTGTTCTGTTTGTTTTTACTAAAATGTGACATTTTATACAAAAGTGGCTCATTTGACTTAGTTTATGATTGGTATTTCTTCTGAGCTACTATTTTTTTCTGTTCTTTTTGCCAACTCACATTTTGGCCTTGCCATTGCTTGCACAGGACTGGCGCTGTTCTTAGGGGTGAGAGCAGGAGCAAAGTTTTCCAAAGGAGGGTCTGTGGTTTGTTTTTACCCACGACCTGCCTCCTCTCCATTCACATTCAGGGGTAACAGGTGCTGAATAGAGTGGCCAGGACCAGACATTTCCGATATTCATTTGACATCATTAGTCCAAGTATAATATTACTTCAGTCTTTACAAAGAAACTCATTCAGGAGGAGAAATTGGAGAGTGTGAGTTTTGTTCGTTTACAGCAACCTGTTCATCTCTGTGCTTAGGAACTTAGATGAGAAGGAGGAAAAGGAGTTGAGAATCTCCCATTTCTCAAGCATCTACTGTGTTCCAGGCATTATGCTAAGTGCTTTAAGTTTATTATCTTACTTAATCCTCACAACAATCTGGGGAGGCAGGTGGCATTGTACCTACTATTCAGTGGTGGAAACTAAGGTTTGGGGATGATCCAGACAAATACCTCACACTGCCAGTGCAAGGCAGAGTCAGAATGTGATCACTGATGTACTTTATTCCAAAACTCATTGTCTTTGCCCCTGAAGAGCTATTGGTAAATACAGGAACACCTAGCTCCTTGGTTTTCAGACATGGCTGTACATTAGAGTCACCTGGGGTGCTTTAAAAATATATAAATGTTGGGGTTCCATAACCCAGAGATTCTGGGTTAATTGGTCTGCAGTGCGGCCCATGTATTGGTATTTCCTTATTTTTTTAATGTTTATCTTTAAGTCAACTTTATACTGAAGTATAACATACATTCAGGAAGTTGCACAAATTCTAAGTACTCATATATAGTTTGGTGAATCTTCACAAACTGAACACACCCATATAATCAGAACTCCGACTAAGAAACAGGACAGTACTGACACCCAGAAGCCACCCTAGTGCCCCTTCCCAGTCACCAGCCCTCACCAAGGGGCACTACTACTCTGATTTCTAAGACAATAGGCTCATTTTTGTTTCACTTTGTTACTTTATGTGAGTGGAATCATAACAGTATGTACTTGTTTGCATTAGCTTTCTTTCACTCAGTATACTATTTATACGAGTCACCCATGTTGTTGCAGGTACTAGTGGTTCGTTCTTTCTCGTTGCTAAGTAGTATTTCACTGCATGGATGTACCATATTTTTTCTACATACTTGTTGATGGATATCTATGTAGTTTCCAGTGTTCGATTGCTAAGAACAATGCCGCTGTGAATACCCTTGTGAGTGTCCTCTGGAGAACATATACACACATTTCTGTTGGGTTTATACATAGCAGTGGAACTGCTAGGTCATTGGGTATGTATATGTTCTTTAGTAGATACTGCTCAACAGTTTTTCAAAGTGGCTAAGCCTTGTGATTTTTTCTTTTTGATTCCTTTGTAAGTGATTCTAATATGAATCCAGAGTTAAGAACCATTTCCCTGCTTTATCCAAAGTTCAGCAATCTAGCAACCTTCAGCATCTACGATCTAGATGAAAACCATAAAGGAGGAGATGCCAGCTTTCTTTAGCCTCAGATCTTCTAGATGATCTTCTCTGCTGGATTGGGCAGCTCACATCCATTTTCCCATAATTGCTTGTGCCAAGCTGCCTTTTCACTGCTCATCCACTCTTGCTATGGTTATCTGTGAACATGTCTCTCTATCCGCTAGTCTTGGAACTTCTCAAAGGCAGGAATCAGAGTTTGATTATCCTTATAACCCTAGCACCCAATGTAGAACTTGGCACATAGCAGGTGCTTAGTAAATGTTTGTTAAATGAATGACTGAGTGGTCAGAGAAGATCTGGGATGCAAAAGAGACGTCCCATCTTTGCACCAAGACTTATGCACTTTATTTCTGGGAGACTGCCTCACGCCCTCACTCAGAGCCTAATTGCTTTTACTTATCTAAGCATGTTAGATTTGGAGGTAATCTGGTTGTTCAGCCCAAAACTGATTAGAAACAGCAAATTAGAGGAGAGGAGGTAAGGTATGTGGAAGCACTTTGTAAACTGGAAAACAGCATCTAAATAGAAAGTTGTGATAAAGGGAAATAGGGGCTGATATAGATTAGACACACTGGCAATGGCAGAAAGTACATATCTCTGGATAACATGGAAGAAATGAAATCAACAGCAGTACATTGGCAAAGGAGACAGAAAAACTATAAAAAGAAGACCCCCCAATACATAACCATTTGGGGACTTTTTGTGTGGGGTCAGGTAACACAACACATGCTGTGTGGTCTAATGGCTAGAATTTGTTCCTCACCCTGCCTTGGTGTGGGTTTGATTCCTGATCAGAGCAACTTTTTCCTTTCTTTCTTTCCCTTCCTTCCTCTTTTTTATTTTTAGTTACTTGCAATTTTATTTTATTTTATTTTTTAATTCAAAATATTTTAACATTTACTTGTACATATTTGTGGGGTAGAGTATGTTGTTTCAATACATACATAGGGGCAACCTTTTTTCTTGAGAAGCACTATAGTAGTACAGTGGCTACGAACTTGAGCTTCGGACTTGGACTGATTGAGGCTGGCTACTTATTAGGTATGTGCTAACCTCCTAGGTGGTAGTGGTAGGTAATACCACTTATTACGTATATACTACCTCCTACAGTTAAATGAGAGCAAGCAAGTAATGCACTTAGCACAGTGCCTGGCACATATTAAACTCTCAATAGAGGGTAGTTCCTAATTGTAATTTTAATATATCCCTGTAGACTCGCGTTCATAAATAACATTGCTTTATCCAAAAAAAATTTACTTAGTTCAGTTTATGTTATGCTAACTCCATGTAAGAAGTGAGTCATTGCTTTTTAGAAAGATTTCCTCTTGAAATCTTAACATTGAAAAAAATTGGATGCAGGGAAGGGTGAACTGTGGGCTCTCCAAGGGATCTGAGGTTTTACACTAGCTACATTGCAAATTTAGACAGGGATGAAACTTCAAGCAGGAAAGAAATCCAGCCATCTTGTCTCAGTTCCATGCTCTATTTGGCAGAGACCGCTTGTTTGGGGGAAAATGTTTTAAAAAATAAAGTCGAAGGTAACGTCCCCACATATTTTCTAATACTTAACACATCTCTTCAGAAGGCAAAACAAAGTTGAGCATTTCTGGGCATTTTAGATGAATAGTCATGACAGGCTTGGCCTCCGTTCTCCTGCTTAACAGTAGAAATTAATATTCTCAACATTATTAACTAATTGAAGTGCTTTTTTATTTCCCTGAGCTTTAAATTCTCAGTGCCTCTCATCATAGAAAATAATTTGAATTTGGATTAGAGTGTGTTGAAAACTGTTTAAAATTATTTATATATCATATTTAATTTGTTTATATATTTTATTTGGAAGGCTACATAAAGACAGTTTAAATCTCAGTGATATTGTACCCAGTGATATCCATGGAACAGAGATTGTAATTTTTAACTACAGTTTCAGACTATATACGTGTAATCTTAAGAGTTTTAGGAACTGGTTGTAATAGTTTTTGTTCTCTCTTCAGCTTACTGTCTTGTCATTGTTCTCGATGCTTAGCATGGCCAATTTTTAACTGCTGAAAACAATTTGTATATGGTTTCCTTTGCAACAACTCAGAACTTGAAATATGTTTGGGGATCCAGTTGTAAAGAGGAACTGGAGAAGACAAAGCAACTGAATTCTTCAGAGATTATGAATTATTCAGTTGTTAACCATAGTAACTTCATAAGCTACCATTTTGTGTTCTAATAATAGAAACAGTTTGAACAGATTCCTCTGGGAATTGAAAAATCAGGAGAGTTTTTCATTCTTTTCTAGTCTGTTCACAAACCGGAAGAATGTGAGAAAATAATGTTTTCAGTTTCTCATGTTTACCTGGATGAAATAGTTTAATTTTTGTATCTTTTAAAACAGACATATTTATTTTATAATTAAAATAGCTGAAATGTTAAGGTACATCCTGGAGCAAGATGTTTATTGTTTTAGTTAAATTTAACAGTTCAATGAATGGACTTTTATTTTTGGTGATGATTGACCAAAGCATTCCCCCTCGCCCTCAGGAAATAATTAATAAACCTGTTGAATTGGTCATAGTTGGGGAGAAAAATTAAAATCAATAGTCTCTATTAAAAAAAACACTATGTAATATCTAAAAAGGAAACACATTATTTCTGAATTGTGTTGAATGTGCCAAGTACATAACAAAAGGAATATGTTTTGTTAGAAAATTTGATCAATAGAATCTTCTCGACTGGAGGTGTACAATATCTCATTTTAAATTTAAAGCACTCTAATTTGGTTCTAATGTTGACTGTAATCCAGGCTGTTCCTGAGGACAACAAAGCACAATACACCTCTTTATTAAAATCACACAATCTTGGCCATGTAGCTTCTATTCCAGTCCCATTTTGATTGGTCATATGTTATCACTGAGGCAGCCCCCAAGGATTAGTCTGAGAGGCGATGCGACGTTGCCAGCACAACATAAGATACGCAGAGTGATTGGTGATGACATTTGGGGTTAGTGCCAAAAGGAAATGCAGGGTCTGGCCTTTGAATTGCAAATGAAGAAGTGTGAAGGCACTTGCCAGTTTCTTAGGGGCCTTGCTTACCAACTCTTTTAGAGGGGGTGTATGTCCACCCAATCCAGAAGCTGCTCTGTACTCCCATTTCAACATTGACATTGCCACTTCCTCTGCTATAATCTTGGACTAAGACTTATGACATCAGACATCTGTTTGATTATCTCTAGCCTTTGTCATACCCTGGCAAACTAGACCCTACCATACAGAGAGATGTATGCCTTCAGAGATGTGTATCATCCAAAGCAGTATATAGTCACATATCTTTTCTATTTGATTTCTGGCGGAAGATTTTCCTTCTTAATTAAGTTCTGCTTAGACAAATAGAGTAAAATCTCAGCTTTATACTTTCTTGGGGACTTGTATATTATTACAGAGATCAGACATGTCAATTGAGGGATTGAATAGGGCAATAGGGAAAAGAAGGAATTAAATGAAGGTGAGACAAAATGCAGCAATCTGCAAAGCAGCTAGTGAAGCCGTTACTAAAGACTTCTCTCACCCTAGATAATAACAACAAATATGTTTTCCTCCTCCATGGAAGCATGGACATTATTTTAAGAGGCATCTTTAAGGTGTCAGGCTCTTAACTTTCTTTTTTCTTTTTTCTTTTTTTTTTTTTTTTATGAAGAGCCTTGCCTGTGACTCAGGCCCGAACACCCAGAAACATTTCGTTTTGTAATTTGTCTGTTCTACATGGCTAGGTCTCCAGCAAAATGGGGATATTTACCAGTAATGTCTGAGAGATGTAACCAAGATAATGCAGTACTTTACTAACAAAAGAAATTTAACAACTTCTTTGGGGAAATATACATTGTGATAGTGTAAATAAGCATTTACAATGTGATATAACCAATTTGTATTCTTGGAAGACAGGTTGGTATTTGGGAATGTGTTGTGTATTGGAGAAAATCTTGATTTGGGATTAATAAATCACCTTCAAGGAAAGACAACATAATAAAAACAATAGTTTAAGGGTTGGTGTATTTGTGGACGACATCTTCATTTGTCAGGTTTTATATAGCATCCTTTTTATTTGTCATCTTAAAACAAATTTATGTCTTAGTGCCTGGCATATACCAGGTGTTCAGTAAATATTTGTTGAAAGGCTAATAAATGGATTTTTGAATGAAAATGAATTTTTAAAATTTCATTTTAGATAGCTTGTATATCTAACAGTCTACATATAGATTATCAAGAATTGACTTTTATTCACAGAAATGATTCTAGTGGGTGAAAACAAGGATTAAAAAAGAGCTGAAACTGGAGGAGGTGGGCATTCTGACAAGCACTGATTTGCTCACCACAACGTGGGCACAGGTGCTGACAGTCAGCTCTTGCCTCATGAATGTGTATAATCAATAAAAAAACAAACAAAAAAAAGGAAATTTAAGGGTCTGCATAATGGAAACTAATAAAATCAAGTATCATTATTAAAAAAAAGAGAGAGAGAGAGAGAGCTGAGTCTTCCCTAATGGAGCATTACTCAATTTCTTTATGCCAAGCTAGAGTACCTGTTTCAAGTTTTTTAAAAATTAAAAAAAAAAAATAAACGACAAAAAAAGAGAATTAGAGGTCCCATGATGTCATATGGAAGCCCTTCTCTGCTTTTCTAGTTCCCAGGCCACTTCTTATTTCTTATGTTACCCAACGTCTCTTGATTTCGTTGGGCTTTCAAGATGTAAGCTTCGCACGTGAGGACCTTCTAACTGTGACTTTCTCCAAAGTGATGCCAGGCAGTAACTTCACTTCCTTTTGGTGAGGTAAATGCTTTGTGAGCATTCTTCACCTCTCTCTGTCATATTTTTCACAAACAAGAATTTATTTTACCAAGTGATGGAAAATATATGAACCCTGATTTATCAAGTTCTACTAGAAAAGAATTACCTTTTCCTCTCTCCTTCTTTCTAGGAAGAGCATGCCAAAAGGACAGGTATTTGTAGTGGAAGAAATATCCGTTTGAATTTTAAATTAGGTGGAAAGAGTGACATTCAGCAAGCAATTGTTCATTGTCTATACAGTGAGTGACATGCCTGACATTGTGGGCTCCTACCTATGTGCATGTGAAAGAGTGGACTTTCACAGTGTATGGCTAGGTGTCTGAGTTAGTGGTTCCATAGTCTAGAGCCTAAATGCAAGAATAATTCAGAAATAGGGAAGCCCATTGTGTAGTGTTTGGGAGAAATCCCACGGAGAGGAGTGATTTGGGATAGGCCCTGAAGGATAGCTAGGATTCAGATGGTTGAGAGAACTTTCTTAAGAAGTATAATATCAGAAAGAGGCACCGTGAAGAAAGCCAAGTATTCTGAGGCATACAGGAAGAGGATGATGAGAAATGATGGGCTTGCTAGGGTGAGGCCACCATGAAAAGAAAATTTGAATGCTAGCCTGAGAAGGGTGGACGCGATCTTGTAGGCAGTTCGAGGCTGGGTTACATTAGGCTTTTGCTGCATGGAACTGCTTTGCTTTGAGAGACCTGGGTGTTAATCAAAAGCACCATGCCCGATGTCTCTGATATTTGAATTCCTGAATGCCCACCTCACAGTGTTTGGATTGTTTCCTAGATGCAAAACCTGTTTGGAATAAGACGGAGTAAAATTAATTAATTAACTGATTAATTAATTGATGTCCGTTAGGCATTGATGGGTGTCTCTAATGACATACTTTTGAAAAAGTGACTCACATAGAGATAGAAGCAAGGAGTGCCAAAAGTCTTTGCCAAATGAATTACTGCAGGTGATCTCTAACTAAATAAAGAAAATGATAATAACTTTGGCATGTCCTTCCCGCCCAGATTAGCTGGTGTTAGAAGGACTTTGGGACTGTGATTTGTACCTTTCACACTGTGTGTTACCTCTTCTTGCTGCTGGCGAGTATTTTGCCATGTCCCACTGTGTTCTTGCTGTAACTTAGAGCTGCTTTTAGAGCATGGGTATGAACAGGTGAGTGTCTCTTGCAGTGTTTGTCATTTACGCTGTTTTACAATAAAACAGTTTAAAGAAATCTAGCTAATTCCAGCAAAGCGGGAAAATCACACAGTTCTTTTCAGCTCCCCTTCTCTATATTGGGTCATGGTGCTTTGTGATGGGATTTAAAGGAACCTCTATTACCTAGGACAGGACAGCAGTTGTAGGCGTTGCCCATACTTGGCACACAACTCAAAAATCCACAACGGTGGAGTTTGAAGCACCTTCGGTCACCTCACAGTCATGAGGCTTACTTTTGCAGAGGAGTAAAGGTGTATCTTATTTTAGATAATAAATATTTCCTGGAAAGTTCTGATTATTTTTTTTTCTTTCCTAAGTGATATTTCTTTCTGAGTCTATTGTACTTTCAGCAATACCCTTTCTTCAGTTATGTTTAATCATCTAGTGATGAGAGCATCTAAACTTTCATTAGCTAATCAAATATCTATTGAACACCTACTATGTGGCAGGTGGCAGGCACTCTTCTAGACACTGAAGATACAGAAGTAAAAAAATAAATAAACTGGGATCATGGGGCTTACATTCTAGGCATAATTTATATTTAAGTCTCTGACAGAGCATCCTATCAATCAACCAATGAATGATTGTTTATCAAGGAAAGATTGTTTATTAAGAATGTCGAATATTGGGCCAGGGCTTTAGGGAAATTTGGACTTCAAAGAGCCTACTCTCTAATTGGAAATCCAGGACTCAACACTACAGAATAAATAAAGAATAGTACGCTGATAGATCATTGGGGGCTTAAGCGTGCAGCCTCTCTACAGAGTGTAAGGCTGTAGCTGTTCAGATGAAAGAAACGTGAAGGCAGGTCAGCGGAGGACTTTATGGAAAGCAACGGGTGATACTACCGGACGAGCTGCTGCTTAAAGCCACCTGCAGTGTCTCCTTTTGTCATGGGCCTCGTCTCTCCCTAATCTTTGTCAGGGGCTCATTGATCTCTCCTGGACATGGAATTCATAGTGTAGCAGTTGCTTCTGCTTGGCTCTAGGGCTCCAACCCTAAATTATAGTAGGCTCCTAGGAAAGCAGGGCTGCGGGAGCTCTCTCTTCCCAGGTGCATCTCGTCCCTTCCTGCCTGGACACTGAACAGGCGGGAAGGAGCTTTCAGACTACTGAAATTCCTGAGGAGATCTTCATAGTATTCATACATTTATCTTAATTCTTTCATCACGGAGAGTTCTAAAATACACAGTACTCTGAGTGTCTAGGGCACTCATTCATCTTTTATGTGAAAGGACAAGAAAAAAGTGTAAAGGATGTTGGACATTGATTTGGGAACACAGGTCTGGGCACTGTGCAATATAAAAATGTATTATTCTCCAAAAGTTCATTTGTAAGCAATTTTCCAAAAGTTCATTTGTAACATTTTCCCATAGAAACAAGGTTCTGTGCAGTGATAATGTTTTCTGGCTGGCCCACAACAGCTTATTTAATACTTACTGTGGCTGAACTATAGAACTCCCAGAGACTAAGTGGCAGGTGTGATGCTGTGTCTCTGGGAAAATCTTTTCCGCATTCCAATTTGGAACACTAGGAAGTCAGTCCCATTCTCTGAAGGGGTGGGGGCATTAGGGAGGATACCCCCAGATCTGGCACACAGATGCTCTAGCAGCCAAGGCATCACATGTCCACCCTCACCCCTCAATACTAGCAGCCAGTATGGCTCCTGCAAAGACTCTGGTGACAGGAGCATGGAAGGAAGTGTAGGGACAAGGCACAATGGCAGTCTGGCAATGAGGCAGCTGGTTCCAGACCTCTCATTTCCTGTCCTTGGCTTGACAAGCACTTCTGATAAAAGAGATTTTATCTTTTTCTTTCCTTCATGCCTGCTTTCTTTTGAGGGAGATTATCCAAAAGCAGTTGTTCTCTTTTGCTCTCTCTTTTTAATCCTGCGACTGTCCCCACCAAGATTCCTATATTATTTCTCATTCATTCCTCTCTTTGCTGAACACTTCATACTCAAATAAAGATAAATCTCTGTTGTAGAGAAAGTGGGTTTTCCTAAAGGTGTGCTAACAGGGAAGAATGGTGGTCATAAGGTGTGATACGGTGATCCTGAGGTGGCCATCAGGAAGTAGATTTGGTGACTTTGAAATTAGGAGTGAACAAGGAGGGATTAAACCTCAGATCTTGGCTCCTATCATAGGAGCTCTATGGAACTGAATTTCCTGACTCTGGATTCTATGAGGTTCAAGTTATCTAGGAGCCCATATTAGTTATGTAAGGTGACTCTATAGAAATCCACAGAAGCAAAAGAACATGGATGGTTAAATCTGTCTACAATCACAGTCTAAATGCCACTATGTAATGGTAGTAAGATAGAGCCAGAATTTATACATAGGACATTTAAAGATGTCATTTTGGTAAATCAACTTATAAACAGGTAATAATTGTGTTAGGCAGTGATGCCCCAGACTCCTTTTGCTCTGATTCTGTGTTACCCAACACATTTGTAATTATAACTTGGCTTACCATGTAGATTTCTCTATTGGGAGAGAGTGCTCTGGCTATAAAATGGGCGTATCCAGTTCTCTTAGTGCTTCATTTTTTTAAAGAAAAATTAAGAAATTGGCATTTTGGTTTATGCATTGGCCGTCTGTGAGCTTGGCTAGTGTGAGTCCATTCTCAAGAGCCTCATGAATTGAAGACCAGATTCTGGACCTTAGGGACCCAGCCGACATGTTGCCTTTGAGAGCCCTTATTCCGATGATGGACCAGCAGGCTTCTCATTGAGCTTCTTTGGTCTAAGACACTTCTCACTTTCCAGATGGGAAACAGAGTCACAGAGAAGTGTTGCTTTTCTAAGGTCCTCACAATTGCTCAGCAGTGACAAAGCTGGGATTAGAGTCAAGGTCTTCTGACTTATTGCAGCTACAGGCATAAATCAGATCTTGTTCCCTATATTGTTGAAATGGAGAGAAATGGAGGAAATAAGAGTGGAGCAGAGAGCAGGGATTGCTCTCTTAAGTTTGCTCCATATCAAATAGGAGCAGTTATTATTTAAAACCAGGCAGGGCACAAATACCATCCACTGTATTCCAGTAAGTGGAATACAAGTGGGCAATGCTTCCAATTTCTGAGCTAAGGGCATTATTTGCTGCTGACTTTGTGACTGCTTTTAGTAGGAATTATGTGGAAGCATCCGAGATCGTGTCGCAGAGCCAAGAGTGGTACTACCCAGTGAAATATGACTAAGCAGCTTCAGATTTGCTTGCTCCACTGCACTATGTAATGACATTTCCTCCAAAGTTCAGGGGTTAACAGAAGCGGTGTGCTCAGCTGTGAGAATTAGGGAATGTGTGCTCAGCTGTGAGAATTAGGCTGTGAGAATGTGATTCAAGATAAGCTAAGTTAATTTAAGATTTTGTTCAATAAGAGCGATAAGAACAGGGAAGAGCTGGAATGATCCTAAATATTTGGAATCTTTTTTTAAGAAAATGGGCTTGAAACATAAGCTATATGTCCTTGTGGTCCCACTTAATCACTTGCTTTTCAGTTGATTAGATTCTGCTAGTCCAGTGATGGAGTCTATTGTGATCACTCCAAACCCTAAATTAACTTTAAATGGAAGTTGATTGGGTGTTACTGAAGCCACATGACATTAAAGGCATTACCAGTTCGGAACTGGAATAGAGTATGGCCTCTTCTATTAACCAGGATGTGGCTTGCCTGCTGTGACTGGTTACAGCATGATGCCAAGGAATGTTATTGCACGTGGCCCAGATGGCTTAGCTTGGTCCTGTAACCATGGACTGGACCCCCTCCTGACAAGCACCTCACAGATATGGACTGTATAGCCCTTCCCTGCTTCTGGCAAATGTGGCCAAGTGCCTGCTGGTCAGAGCTGCCCCTTGAAATGGGAATTAGGCAAAGCCCCTGTGAAGACAGTCTTGTCACATGGGAGATTTTCTCTTTGCCATAATTAGTTGAATTAGTCATTTTAGAGGTTGTAACGAACTCTCCACAGATGGCGCAGATGCTACTTGTATTGAAAGCAGCAAGGGACTTCTTTTGTGTATAAAACCACGGATTGCTTTTTTGTTTTTTTCTGTCTCATGGAAACCTTAAGTGTGCATGCAGAGCTATAACACCCCTGAGAACACTTGCTTGTGTATTTTTATTTCTTCCATCACTTTCTTGCTGTATGACTCAAGCACTCTCAGTCTTAGTTTACTCATCTAGGAAATGGGAGAAAGAATTTTCACACATCACAGGCTTCCTGGAGAATCAAATGCAATGAAAAAAATTTATGCCTGAGTATATTTGGGCTGCTGTAACAAAATACCACAAACTGGGTGCCTTATAAACAACAGAAATTTATTTCTCATGGTTCTAGAGGCTGGGAAGTCCAAGATTAAGGCATTAGCAGATTCAGTGTGTGATGAGATCCTGCTTACTGTGTCCTCACATGGTGGAAGAGGCAAAGCAACTCTCTGGAGTCTCTTTTATAAGGGCATTATTTATAAAAGGCCTCATTTATAAGGCTCTGCCCTCATGACCTAATCACCTCCCAATGGCCCCACCTCCAAATACCATCACATTGGTGATTAGGTTTCAATGTATGAATTTTGGGGTGAACACAAACATTCTTACTATATATATAATAGTATATATAATCATCATATAGTAATATTATAATCAATGTACAGTATATATATAATCTCCAAGCATGGTGCCAGGCACATAACAGGGGCTCAGTAAATCAGTAAATGGCTACTGTTAAGTTTAGTGAGGGAATGGGACAAAGGGGGGAATTTCTTCTCATGTGCTTCCTTGCTTTTTTCAGTTTAGGGAAAGTGTCATAAAATAGCATACATGTTGAAACTGAACACTATTCTAAAAGGATCTATTTGTAAAGCCATAAAAATATTAATTTATGTGCAGTTTATACTGGCAGATCCCCAACAATTCAGAATTAACACCTGGTGTTTAGTGGATGGAAAATAGGTTTTGCTATCATTGTGTATATCCAGAATGGAAAAATGTGGGGAAACATTTAAAAATTGAATGTCTTGTCTGGTTTCATCTGCTGATGTAGGATTGGGCCTTAGGCTTGCTATATGTAAATACTTAAAAAAAAATCTTAAATGGAGTTTAATCCTGTCTCTCTTATTGCTTACCCAGAATAAATTAAATGTTTTTGATGTTAAACTTGAACCTTGCCTCATTCAATTGCAGGAGTGGTACCTTGAAACCATCTAGCAGTAGTCTAAGAAGCAGTCTCTTTTTTTCTTGTCTTTATCACAGTAGTGGTAAGATGAATGGCAGGAGTGAATCCTGCTGGTCATCTGACCTTCACAGATCCAACTGGAACTAACCAGTTTATTTCTGGACCAAAATAGGTATAAAGAAAGTTCAGCTAATCTGGGACTCAGTCACATACCAAAGACACTAAACAGGCCAGTGAGGCTTACACTGGGTACTAGAAGATGAATATCATCATGATTTTATAATGATTTGACTTTAACTTTGAGAAAATTTTTTGAAAATGACTTTGGAAAATTACATGCAGCATAAGTGGGCAAACTTCTATATCCTTTTAACAGGTACTAGTGCTTTGCAGACAGAAAGAATTGATTCTCCATTTTATATACATAAATGAGTGGGATTAGTCCTAGGCAAATGGCCTGTACTATAATCTACTTTTCCTTTTCTTCTCAGACCCCCTCCACATTGGGGGATTCTCCTTATTTTTCTCCTAGTGTTTCTCCACATCATGTCTGAATTTGGCCTCACACTTCTCATTTCCACCAAGGTATAAATGACTGATAATGGCTGGAAGTGTTGTGCTCCCTCCAAATAATATTTCCATTTTCATAGGGGACCAATCTCAAGTGCATGGAAGAAAGATGTGGGGTGGGATTTCAATATCATTCAATTTGGGGCTTAGGAGGGTGTGGCGTGGTAGAGGGTGTTTGTGGTTTTATCTGATGTTCCAACTGCTCTGAAATAATAATCCATAGGCATTGCCTTCTCTACTAGTCCCTAGAGGTCTCTTAACCTAACTCCTTCCTGCCTGGTTCCTGGTGCTACAGAATAGGTTTGCAACGAGGAAAACAGTGTCCATGGATAAAGTCAAGTGTATTGGGGTTTTCTCAAAAGGGAAGTGCGTACAGTCTAAGCAACTTCCCTCAAGCAGATGCAATGACTCTTGTTGGTGCACATTTCATTTTCTGATCAGTTAATTTGTTTTCAAATTCAGTCAAATTACCAGTACAAGTGAATAATACCTGTTCTGCCACATGTGGGCAGTCAATTAACCTGGATAAAGGACTACCAAAACAAAAGGGGGAGGTGTTCATCACAGCTTTTGCTCTCATGCCTTATTCTGCTAATATTTACTTCTGCTTATTATTTTAGACTCTACCCATCTCCACCACACCCACCCAATACACACACCCACATGCACACACATATTCACACTCCCATTAGGAATTATGGGCTAAAAACAAGTGAGTTTTATGCTTTGCTACCATTTTGGCATAGATGTCATTAACACTTTTGCACTTGATCAATCCTTAGGGGGATTCAATAAGTCTGGGATCCCCTGGGATACTAGATACACTCTCTCAAGTCTATGGCATCTTGTTCACCCAGCCTTTGACAAACTAAAACAGAGCTCTTGTCAATTCGTTCCTGGAAAACTTTGGATTTTATATTGTAGCATTCAGAAATGTGTTTAGATCATAGTGTCATTTACCTCTTTAGTAATATTAGCGTTACCCTTTCACTAAAAGTATGTTAGTATCTCACTTTTAGATACAATTTTGCCCTTTAGTCATTTTAACTTTGAATGTAAAACATTCATTGATTAAATGAATTAGTAGAGTTGTGAATCCCAGGATAGGTAGACTTGTGTAGGTTCATATTTGCATGTATCTATATTTACCCCCCCAACTTAAAAAAAAAAAAAAAAGGATATTCTATATTTTAAACCTAGAAACAGATTTTAGGTCTTCAAGAATATTTACAAAAAGAAGATAAAAATTTGTCTTGACATGGCTCCCAGAAAATATGCAGATTAAAAACAGAACAAATGGCACTACCTAATGGGAAGACAGACCCTTCAAAATCTTAGGCCCATCACCAATCACATCCCATATGAAAAGGTACATTTTATTCCTATCACCACATTTGGGAAATAATGATGCAATCTGTTTTCTTCAAGAGACTTCTAGACATCTTGGAATGAAACGTTTTTAGAAGAGGCATTTCCATCCAGAAGGTAGACATGTGGTTACCTATAGATATGTATATGAGGGTACTTCAAAAAGTTCATGGAACGATTTGTATTATCTTTTAATTCTATTTTTTTCAAAGAACTTTTTGAAGTACCCTCGTATCTCCATCGTTTACTGGCAAATTAATAGATTGTTTCCGTGCTTGAGAATACTTCTAGTATTCTCATATATGAGACTAGAAGTCTCAATACATTTTAGTATATTAAATACATTTTAAAATTCACAACTTTATGGCATTTAAAACAACAACAACTGATTGGTATCTTCACTAGGGATAGTAGCATATCAGAATGATAGTTGAGAATGAAATGTATTTATTTAACGTTTTGCTGCTGAGACTTGCGTAGTAGTATCAGGAAGCCCAAAGGTCATATCTGGAACAGTCACCTAAGGCCAGGAAGAACCCATAGGCTTAGGCAGGCAAAGGTTCAAAGCCAAGAAAATGAGCTGGAAGGGGCAAGGTCAAGAAGCAGAAACCAGGCAGTGAGGCTGGGAGCAAGAGGCAGACCCGGGCAGAAAGTTTGGGCAACATGGAGTTGGCATCCCAAGTAGCTGGGGTCCAGTGGTGGCAGCAGGGAGGAAGGGGAGCAGAGCAGGGCAGTTCTGATAGTGCCCCTACCGAGTACCGTGAATAAGCTGTAAAGAGGAAAACATGTCAAGAGGGCTCTGCCTCCTATTTTTGGACTGTTGAGGACATTCTGTGGGTGATGGGCATTAACTGTAATCCATGCATATGAACTTCCTGTAACTGGGCTGAGAGTATTGATATGTTCGGGTCTGGAGAGTGGGTCTGCATGTGTGCTGTGCATTTCCCGGTGGGCACTGCCTTCTCAGCTTGGCTCTTATTTCCCATTACTGCTTCGCTCTGACTCACTGATGGCCCGCCACATGTCATTAGACGGCTCAGCTGCTGCTCTCATTTCTCTCAAAGGTAAACAGAGGTTTGCGTTTTGGCTTTTACATTTTATCTCCTGAGAGCTGGAGGAAGTGGCCTTTTGATAGTTTTGTTTGTTGAGTTGAATACTTACAGTGTCTTACAGTTTCAATTTTCCTTTCTCTTAGGTATTTGATCCTGATGACCTTTATTCAGGGGTCAATTTCGCCAAGGTTTTGAGTACACTTTTAGCTGTCAGCAAAGCAACAGAAGGTAAGCAGGACTTGTGATTTATGAGTTCTGGGTGACTTTTTGCATCCATGTGTTTCTGATTACTCTTGAAGCAGACTATGGCCAGGATTGTTCGATTGGTGCAAATTTCCCCCCTCCCCCCAATAAACACCAATGAGCATTAAGTGCTTTAATTTTTCATGGCTTAGGATTTAAATGTAACTATCACAGATGTTATTCTAATGCCCTTAGTATAATCATAAGAACCAAGAAACTATTTCATTCAAAGCTCTTGAACTGAGTATAACAAGACCAAAAACAAAACGGAAAAAACTAGTTCCCTTTTTCATTAAGTTTACAAAATACAACCATCACTTCCTCTTCCCCACTAGAGATATTTTTCTCATAGTTTTCCGTATGTCTTTGTCCACGTAAAAGAACCCCTCAGTAACTTTGCACTGAAAAGGAAACCTCAGGTTCATAGTGAGTGAAAGGGATATCTTTTATTTAAATGTTTAACACCCGCCACCCTGGGGGTATTAGATATAAATCCTAGTAAATGTGAAGAAAACAATGATAAACAGAGTGTTAACTTCACTTCTTCTGTGATACAGTAACTTACCTACAGCTGGGTACTACTAATCATAGTCAAAAGGCTTTGAACCCTTACCCTGGGTCTCGGCTGTCCGAAAAGCCATAGTTGGTCTCCTTCAGTCTTTGAAACAATCCTGGGGTAGCTACTATTATTATTAGGTTCATACGAGTATTACAGATAGGGAAAGTCAGGCCCCCAAGTTGCCCAACTAGAAAGTAAGTGGCTGAACTGGGATTCAAACCCACATCTGATTGACTCCAGATCCCTTATGTCCAACCATGGTTTTTGCTGCTCAAACTGTTAGAGAGTCAACAGGATTTGAGCCCAGCACTGCCCGGTGCTACAAAGGAAGTGGACAATATGGTCCCTGCCCTTGAGAAAATCACCATCTATTTAGGGAGACTCAACTTACCCACGTGAAACAATTAGAGAACAAGAGCAGACAATATAATCAAGTGCCAAATAGGATGGAGCATCTAGGAAGCTATCAAGTAATTATAGTTTTAGAAAAAGAGCTGCATATAATAGCGATACATGTAAAAATACTTCCCCCAAGTTGTTCTTTTGCTATTTGGAAAAAAATGCTTTTGAGCTATTGCAAGGCGTATAGCAGAAAGTACAGCTAATTCAAGTAACTATATTTAACACACATGACAACTATCCAATTCTGGGCAGGGAAGATCGTATAATTCTAACATTATGCCACACAAATTATACGTTCCTTTGCCAAACTCTCCTAGCAAGTTTTACAGTCTCTTCCCTTGCCACAGATATTTATAAAAATACAAGGAGGTGAAAGTTAAAACCCACAGCATCAAGGAAATTACTTGGATACTGAGCTTGTCGTCTAGGGAATGTTTGGGCTTTAGACTTTTGCAGTTTATATCTTTTAAAAATAAATGGAGAGGAAAAGAACCCTCATTTGAATTTGTCAAGAAGCCAGCTCCTCTCTTTAGTACACTCTCAGCATACTGAAAACATCAAGCTCAGCTCTGGCCTGATCAAATTTCACAAGGTTTCAAGGAAGAGAAGACTCCTGAGTTTGATTTATTGTAAAAACTTATTCTAGTATCAAGATTGCATCTTTTCCAGACACATGCTCTCTCTTGTTCTCACTCTCCAAGTCCCTCCAACCCCCACCCATCAGGGAGATTTTACATTGTATGTGCCACATATATTGTTACATGTGAGTAAGAAAAGAACCACTGAGTTATGAGCCAAAAAACAAAGAGAGAAATTTGAAATATTTCAAAGTAATAAGAGCCACAAACAGCTGTTTGGTACCCAATATAGTTCTGCCTTTAGATAACAGGGCATACTGTTGCAACTGGTTCAGGAGAGAAGAGTTGTAGGGAAATGGGTTAAGAGAAAATGTGGTTCTGTCGCTGTTTTTCATTTTACTGGAGAGCAATGGCCAGTAAGGTTAAGAAAAAGTTGGCCACCAAAAAGGGAGGGAGGGATGAAATACGCTTGGCATGTTCGTAATGATAACAGTTGGAATTATAGCCAGGATGCCTTTGATAATGTCCCATGAAAGATAATATTATGTCGTAGATGTTTTTCTGATGTGAGTGGTTCCTTTACCATGCCTTTTCCTCTTTTCACAGATCAGCTGTCAGAAAGACCATGTGGACGTTCCTCTTCTCTTAGTGCTGCTAATAGTTCTCAGACAAACCCACAGGGAGCAGTTTCTACCATAGCTCCAGGGCTGCAAAGGCAGTCAAAGGCATTGGTAAGTATACTTCCCAATTCCCCCTGCCTGTTCTAAAAATCCATAAATGAGATCAATAACCCAATTGCATCTCCGTATGTGCTAAGATAGCCATCCTGTTTGTTTTGGGCATCGCCGAGAAAACTAATTATAAACTGAGCAGCAGTTCAGGCTCGCCCAGCAGAACAAATCAGAGGCATGTGGGGCCAAGAGTCAGAAAACTGGGGTTGAAGCCCCAGCTCTATACCTTACTAGAACCGGGCAAGTCAGTTAACTGAGAATGCTACGCAAATGTAAGTCATGATGACTCCTTCCTGCTGGCAGTGTGCTGTTATTTTTCCTACCCCTCTGTTTATTAGTAGAACTAAATAGTGCCTGGCACATAGTAGGCAATCAATAAATATTAATTGCTATCCTCATTATTAACATCATCTTTATTTTTCTCTTTGCATTCCTATTGAGTAAAACCCAATTTTAAATAGCAGCCCATGGTGAACTTCTATATTGGGATCTCCCAGTTGTCTTTGCTTTTGGTCTTATCGGGAGTTTTTATTTGGGAAGAAACCCCCTATCTTCTGCTCTTTGAGTGAAACCTTTATTCTCTGTCAAAAGACACTTACTCACTGCAAGCTGTCATGACCTATTACTTCTAAAGCACTTAAATGGGTGGTTCTTAACTTTTTTGAAATCACAGATCTCTTTGAGATGCTGATGAACACTATAGCTCCCCACCCCTTGGACTCTCTCAAATTGTATGTAAAAGCCCATGTTTATGAACTAATTTAGACAAAGATCTGTTGGTTGTGCTTATTAGACTCTCAAAAGAGTCTGTAACCCTCAAAAAGTTAAGCCTAATCCATGCATGGCAGGTTAAGAACTCCTGATTTAGGTAACTATGGGGTATTTGATCTTTGCATATGACTAAGTTGTAGTCAAATTAAAAATTCTTAGTAACTTGGGCATGTAATTATGTGGACTATGTTTGGGTAGAGGCAGAGTGAAGTAGTTTATCACTCTACTTTGCTACCTGGCTCAGTTAAATGGGTATCATTAGATAATTGGGGGGGAGGGGAACCAGAGCTATGATCCCCTCCAAAACGCACATTCTCACAAGTGCAAAAGTTTGAATACAGTTTCGAGGGGCTTATTAATCCTCCCCTGAGGCCCATTCATGGATTCCTAAGTTAAAACCTCAGAACTGAGATCGACCTCGAGTTTTATCCTTGGTCATACCACTTTATTTGCCGAAATCCACATAATTTCTACCCCTGCCTCATTTAGATGAGCCCTTAATCTGGTGCGGCTTTTGTTTCTCTAGGAGATGACGGAAAATGGAAGTCACCAGTTGATAGTAAAGGCAAGATTCAACTTTAAGCAGACTAATGAAGATGAATTGTCAGTTTGTAAAGGGGACATTATTTATGTCACTCGAGTTGAAGAAGGAGGCTGGTGGGAAGGCACATTAAATGGGAGAACAGGCTGGTTCCCTAGTAATTATGTTCGAGAAATTAAATCCAGTGGTAAGTGAAGCTTTTAAAAGCCTTTTTGAATGTGACTCTTGTACTTTCTTGGCATTCTTACTGAAAATCTTGTAGTTTTAATTGGTTAACAGAAACTGTTTATACTTGTATGTATATGTCAAAATAAGACTAGAACAGAACTGGGAAAAATCTGTGATTAGATATTTTGAAACAAAGTTGTATTTAGATTACATTGAGGCATCAAAAAGCTAAAAAAGCAAAGGAATTCAAAGCTCAGACAAGTGTTCCACCTTAGCTATGCCCTTTTATGTCTACTAATTCTAGCCCGTGTACATAGTCTTTCTAGCTACTCTAAGAATCACCATGGCAGAATACAATAATAAGAGAGGCCATGTGCTAACTTCCTTTTTTTAGCCCTAAGCCCTTTAAGCGGACCTAAGATGAAATGCCTCAGAGATGTGTGTGAGAGAGAACTATCACAGGGCTGCCGGAAGCTGTCTGGCTGCTTTGATTCTGAACAGATCACCCTTAACTCATTGCGTACCACCAGTTGCTTACTCTTTTTTGTAATCATATCCGGACAATAAAAATCTAATTGCTCTTCAGTAGTTTTTCTTAGAGTTTTTTGATTGCCCTTTATTATTTACGAAGGTAGGCTCTGCTTGTATTAGAAAAAAAAAAAAAAATCCCAAACCTGATACATAAAAGTATGCTGCGATACAGATAAAACAGAGTTCAGTTATTCACATTATTACATCTCTTCATTTTTTTCAAAAATATTTATACCCAAGGGCTCCTTTGAGTGTTCCATGGCCAGTAAGCTCTTCAGTGCATTATTTCTTTTGTAGATGTCTTCATTGCTTTCTGAATGCCTCAAAGTGGATACTATTACGTACTTAATTAAATTATGGGCTCACTGTAAATAAAATAAAACATGACAGAAATATTTAATACAGATAATAAAAGTTCCTCTTCCCTTCACCCCCTTCCCAAGATAACCACAGTTAGGAACATTTCCGTAAAGCATTTAAGATAAAATTTAGTTCACACACTTTTCTGTATTCTGTGTTGGGTTAAGCCAGGGGGGGGGGGGGGGCATCTCCTTAATGGAATGTGTTTACTAATGGATTTATAATCATATATTTATATGTAGACTTCTTAGCATTTTTAATGACTGGGATTTGAGAAGTTTCTGTGGAGCTCTGAAGTATTTTCACAGGCCTGGCCTGGAATTTCCTTTTCACAGGCAATTTTGACTCCTTGCTATGTCTTTCAATTGGTATAATCTGGGTATCAGGATCCCTAAACAATTTTCCAGATTCACTCTAATGTTGTTTCCTGATTCAGTGTCTTCATCTGCAAAACTAAAAGGAACAGGTTTTGTTGCCTTGTCTGGGAATTCCAAGCATTGTTGAAAGACATGGGGTATGGACAACACAGCACAGTTCTTACTTTGATGTACCTTCTTCTTTTTTTTTTTTTAAATGATGACCGGTAAGGGGATCTCAACCCTTGACTTGGTGTTGTCAGCACCACGCTCACTGAGTGAGCTAACTGGCCATCCCTATATCGGATCTGAACCCAGGGCCTTGGTATTATCAGCACCACACTCTCCCGAGTGAGCCACGGGCCGGCCAGTTTGATGTACCTTCTTATAACGTGATGCCTTGTAGCAGTCTGGCCACTCCCTTATTGGCTGCCCCAGGCTGTTTGTCCTGGTCTTCCGGCCCTTCTCTTCAAGTTTCTCCTATAATCTCCTTGGTTTAGGACTCAGCTTAGGACTCATATGGCAAGCTCCAACTCTGATTTGAGTACTTAGGAAACCCCTAAAAGCATCTAATCCAACTGTCAAGGATAGGTCTGGGCTGCTTGGTCCAGGGAGCCTCATAGTCAGGGAAGGCCTAGAAGTAGAAGCAAATGGAACAGCATCTCTCATTTAGCTTACTGCAGTAGCTTTCTAATTGGTGTCCCTGCTTCTGTCCTTGTCACTTCTATAACCTAATCTAAACCCAGTAGCCAGAGTGATTCTTTCAACAAGTAACTTGGGCCATGGCTAGCATCTCAAAAAGAGTGAAGGCCAAGGTCATCACAGTAGCCTAAAGGCTTTCCAGGATGTGGCCTCCCTTTGCCCCTCTGGCCTCCTCTCTGACCTCTCTCCCCTTCATTCATGTCACGTCAGCCACACTGGCCTTTTGGCTTCATGTCCCAGGCAGGCTTCTGCCTCACTTGCTGTCCCTCTTTCTGGAACATTCTCCTCAGATTTGAACACAGCTGGTTCCTTCACCTCTTTCAGGACTGCTCACTTGTCAGCTTCATAGTAGGTCCTTCCCCGGTCACCCAGGAGAAAATTGAACCTTATTCCCACTGTCTCTATCCCCTTTCCCTGCTTTATTTATTTCTTTATTTTATGTTTATCATTTCACTCCACCTAACATACTATACATTTACTTTCTATTTCCTTTACTATCTGTATCTTACCATTAGAATGTAAGCACGACAAGGGCAGAATTTTTTTTTCTGGTTTGTTTATGCTCAATGAATATTTCTAAAAATGGATGAATGTTTTGAGATAGGTAATTAAATTCCGTTCAGCTTGTTCACTGAGTACCTCTTAGGCACTCAGGGGTTCTGTAACAATCTGTACCTCATGGATTCTGCCCCTAGGACCTTACCATCTAGTAGTCAAGAGAGTTGTGTACACAACTAACTGTGACAGGATGGGACAGAGTAACACAGACAAAGATCTAAGTAAGATGCTATTGTAGCAGTAGAATAATGACTTGATTAACCATGACCTAGGGGGAAGAAAGCACTTGAATTGGGCCTTGAAAAATGGAAGAAACTTCTGACTGGTAGAAGAAAGTCAGAGGGAGTTAGTTAAAGTATGGAAGTAGGAATGCATGGAGCGATTGGTGGGATAATTGGGGTTGAGAATCAGGCATGTAAAGAGAAGGGCTGGAGCTTTGAGCTGCAGCTACATTAACAGGGGTGTCAACGTCAAATTTTAAGCAGAGAATAGCATGTGGTTTAGGAAGATCTTTGTAGAGGTAGTGTGGGGGATAGACTGCAGAGAACTGGCAGGTATAAACAACGAGGATGTCAGTAAACCAGTGGAGGCTACTGCTGAGATCCAGCAATCTGGATAGTGGTGTGGACTACTCTGGTGATACTGAGTAGGAAGAGAAGTGGATGGATGCAGCACATACTGTTGAAATGTAATTTTAAAACTTGCTGATAATTACATATGAGGATAAGTGAAGAGGTGAGGATAACCCCAAGTCTGGGGGTCCAGCTCGATGGTGAGCTCTTTAAGGGCGTGCACTGTCATCCACCAAGCCAGCCAGCAAAGGTTTATTTCCGATGATTAGATATCAGTCTCTGTCCTGGGTGCTGGTGAGGCAGAGAAGCATAAGACACAAGACTTGTCCTCATGATTCTCACAGTCTAGTGGGGGAAGACATCACTAGAATATAGTATGATAACTTTAGTGATAGAGCTAAATACAGGGTGCTATGGAAAGTGGTGGGGAGAAGAGGGACACCTAACTCATTTTGACAGGGAGGTCAAGATGGGCTTATTTATCTTTGTATACCTTTCTGTCTCCATAGTGCCTAACACAGTGTTTAGACATAGGAAATTTTTGATACGCACTGAACTCCATTAACAGAGAAGAGAGAGGAGAAGGAGGTTGCACGTATGCATTTGTGGCAGGGGGTGGTTGGTACTGAAGATGGTGGATTGTTTTGGATTTGTTGAGTGGAGGTGAGCAAGTGACAGTTCTGAAGATTTCCAGTAAGCAGGTGGCAGTATGGACATGGAGCATGGGAGAGAGATAAGAACTGGAGATGAAGCACAAAGTAACAGTACAAGGTGGTGAATGATGAAGTGTAAAATACATAGCAGATCATCGGTGTTCAGAGGCAGAGAGTGCATTGCGGCTGAGGACTCGGGCTGAACACTGAAAGACAGGTGAGCTGTACTTAGGCCCAGAAGAGAGGGTAGGACAATCTCAGTCACAGTGATTAGTCATGGAAAACAAAAACCACGAAGGTTCTGTGGTAGGAATGAGCAGAGTGAGCTGGGGGCACAGTGGGCGACTGGTGTAATAAAAATATCTTGTTGGGAAAGTAGGTGCTCGATAAATCTTTGTTGACTTGAATTCTTTTTCACCCCAACTCTTGCTGCCTCCACAAAATAGTAAGTCATAACCTATCTAGGATGTTGCCAACAGACATAAATTCAATACTGTGTTGTTTTGTGTTTGGTCTAGAAAATACTTGTCAATTTTTTATTTCTCTCCATGAACTCCATACTGATGTATAGGCTTAGGAAAGATTTGTCTTTAAGGAATTTGAAAAAAAAGATTCATAGATGAAATGCATATGCCATAGAAACAAAACCTTCAATTTAGTTTTAAACCCCACTGCCATAACAACCTCTTGGGTCGCTTATGAAGTTAATCAGGCATGGAACTGAAGAACATCAGTGATCTTCATCTGCTTACTACTGGGTTAACTGCATAACTCAAATAGTCAAAATCTGACAAATTCATACATGCAGCCTGGGGGAACCATTCAGCCTGATACTACACATCCTTTTGTAATGTCTTAACATCAAAACAAAGCAAGCCCAGGGCCGGCCCGTGGCTCACTCGGGAGAGTGCGGTGCTGATAACACCAAGGCCACAGGTTCGGATTCTACATAGGGATGACCAGTTTGCTCACTGGCTGAGCGTGGTGCTGACAACACCAAGCTAAGGGTTGAGATCCCCTTACCGGTCATCTTTAAAATAAAATAAAATAAAATAAAATAAAATAAATAAATAAAAGCAAGCCCAGAGCCATACAACCCTCACCCTGCAGATTACTGTGCCATGGGAGTGCTGTGCATAGTTTTCCTCCCTTGAATTTGTCATTGACTGAGGGCACTTTGTGTTCTGGTAAATTTGCCCTTGGGGAGTGGCATTTTAAGTTTTGGATTCCACTGTAGCTCTTATCTAGAGATAATTATGGCGAAAGCCCTGGGGACAGCTTCTTTCTGCTCTTTGAGAGGAGGCTGATTTCAGAGGATGTACAGCATAAAGAACCACCCACCTAATTCTATAGAAAGTTAAGAAATAGAATATTTGAGTTTAAACACACACACACACACACACACACACACACACACACACACACACATCGCCTTTTAACAGGAGCTTGAGGCTGAAGATAGAGAAGGTTTTTGTGACTGTGATGATAAAAACCTCTCACTAAATTGGTAAAGGGCCACAAAAAATGTTTACATTGTGTAATGATAAAATAAAAAAAATAAGAAAATGAAAACCTCTCACCAAGGATGACAGAACCTGGGCATTGGTGACATCATGAAGCCATTGTTACCAGTTCTGCCTGTCTACCTCTGGATTTCTTATTACATGAGAAAAATTTTGAGGAAAAAAAAAAAAAATATATATATATATATATATAGAGAGAGAGAGAGAGAGAGAGAGAGCACAAAAATATATTTTGAGCAAATATATATATATATTTAAAAATCTCACTTGATGAAAAATACATGATATTGATAACTTAGTTACTATATAAGCTACAGAAGGTGTATTAAGAGCCCTTGCTCCTTTATTTCATTTGAGTCAGATACATTATACATAAGAATATTAGGCATTTATACAGTACTCTTTTTAAAATCAGTGGTAACCTGTAAATTAACATGTTATTTATACTTCAAAGTAATTTCTGCCCGTACATTGATAACATAGTAAAGAATATCTTTTTATTTTTATTTTTGCTCTGTTACCTAGAATGACTAAGGGTTTTGTTAGAACTTTGCATTAAAATTTTCCTGGCAAAAATTTCCATGCCAAGAAAATGTTGACGCAAGTATTATTGGAGCAGATATTTTAAGCAAATTTTGTTTTCTCCAACTGATTGTGTTAAGGGGTCATTAAATCCTTCTTCTAAAACTTCTTATTAGTAGAAAATATAGATATCAATTAAGGGGATGAGGTACATGGTTAATTAAATGTGTATTAAGGCAGATTAAGAAATCCCTCTTCCTGCTTATTATAAACCAAAGCTAGGATTGAGTTTTATATTTAAACTTCCTGTTTTAATCCCCTGGGTGTAGTTGCATGTCCAGAGAAACTGTTACTAGATTTCTTTTTGTGCTGTCACCACCAACAGGCAATAGGAATCTGTACAACAGCAAAGGAAGGGAAAGAATCAAAAGTTAAATGGAAAGGGGTCTTTATATCAGGATTTAGAGGGTTTCTTATGCCTGCGTCTGTGTGACACTGTTGCTGTTTGAGTTATATTATGCTAAAAGCCCATTAAAATTCTTCACTATATTGACTGTTTTTTTTCTTTTTCTTTTTTCACTGATTGAATTGAATCGAATTGACCCATCTTGTCAGTGCTTTAGAAGCACCACCTAAAAGGTTTATGTTTTCATGTTAGTTCTGGTTAGGTCACTTTAAACTACTCCCAGGGACTGAATTTGTCTCCCCTGAACCTCCACATGTTTCTTTCTTCTCAGCATGTGGCTGAGTGTGAGTTTCAGAGAGAACTTCACGTAGTGGGGTAAGCAGTGGCAGGGGTGGAGGTGGGGGGCAAAAGAGGAACAAGAAGCAAGAAACTGTCACTGAGGTCGTGGTGCTGGTATTTTTCTCTTTGCATCCCCCTCTTGAATTTTTTCACAGGGCCAAGTTGTTTGCAAGGGCTTACTTTTTTTTTTTTTTTTAGACTTTCCAAGTTTGTCCTTCCAAATCTGTCTTCCTTCTGTTCTTTGTGTTGATCTCCAATCCTAGACCAAGCCTGCAGGGAGAGCTAGAACTTCCAGCACTGTGCTGAATTAAGAGTGCTGAGAGCATACATCCTTGCCTTGTTCCTGATCCCCTCAGGGGAAAGCACTCAGGATTCAGTCTTTCACTGTTATGTAAGATACTAGCTGTTTGGGTTTTGTAGATACACTTTATCAGTTAAAGAAGTTCCTCTTTAATCTTATTTTTTTCCTGGGAGTTTTTTTTTTCTTTCCTTGAATGGGTGTTGAATTTTGTCAAGTACTTTTTCTGCATCAGTTGATATTATCATGTGATTTTTCTATTTAGACTGTTAAGATTGTGGGTTACATTGAGTTTTGAATACTTAACCAAACATGCATCCCTGGGATGAATCCCATGGTATACAATTCTTTAAAAATATTGCTGAATTCTATTTGTTATATTTTGTTAAGGGTTTTTATTTTTCATTTTTTGCATATATATTCATGAGGGTTATTGGTCTGCAGTTTTCTTTTTTTGTACTTTTTTATGGTTTTGGTGTTAGTGTAATAAGGATCTTATAAAGTGAATTGGGAAGTGGTCTCTCCTCTTTTGTTTTCTATAGATTATATAAAATTGGTATTGATTTTTCCTTAAACATTTGATAGAATTCTCCAGTGAAACCATATGGGCTTGGAGATTTATTTTTCCAGAGTTTTATATTGACAAATTGAATTTTATTAATAGTTATAAGGCTTTTAAAATTTATTTATTAATTTTTAAAATTTGAATTGACACATTGTAATTATATAACTTATGGGGCACAATCTGATGTTTTGATACATTATAAGGCTTTTAAAATGATCTATTTCATATTGGGTGAGTTGTGGCAGTTTTCGTATTCTGAGGTTTGTTTTATTTTATTATTTTATTTTATTTTATTTTATTTTATTTATTTTAATTTAATTTAATTTTATTTTATTTATGAGTTTGGTTTTCAAGATGACTAGAATTCATTTTTTTCCTGAGGTTTGTTTTATATCTGATTGTCTAATTGATATGTATAAAGTCCCTTATTATCCTTTTAATATCTCCTGGGTCTGAAGTGATATCCCCTGTTTTATTCCTGATATTGGTAATTTGTGTCTTCTATCTCTTTTGTCTTGGTCTTGCTAGAGGTTTTACAATTTTATTGATCTTTTCGAAGCACCAGCTCTTTCTTTTTTTTTAATTGGTTATGAATATTCATGGAGTACAAAGCTGATTGTCACCACTCATGCGCAAGATGTGATGGCCAGATCCATACTGGCAGCATGCCTATTACCACAAATTGTGATTATACCTGTGTCCCCCACCCAATTATCTCTGACCTCCCTTCCTATCTGCCTTTCCCCCACTCCACTTTATATCCCTAGGTGTGCTCTCCGCCTCTGCAACGCACCGCTGTGGTCTTTCTTTCCTTCCTTCTTTCTCTCTTAGCACCAGCTCTTTCTGCATCATGTTGGGGTATACAAGAATCTCCAAGGCAGCCACTTCTTTCAATTTGTGTTTGTCCTCTGTGCTACTTTACATAGTTCACATTTTGTTTCAATTGCAATTACCCATTCCTGTGCCCTTTCCTTTCCTCTTCTACGTCTTGGCAGGCATTGCATTACTGTTTACCCTTCTTTTCGGCCTTGCTTTCTAAAGGTGACCATATCTTCATGGTATCTCTAGAAAGTTTCATTTTTATCAAGACTGGTTTACATCATAATTACACAAAACAACTGTGAATTCTAATGAGAACCATTACAGCTACACTGTAGAAAACTTGCCTAATAAAAAAGTAAAAGAGGGCCGGCCCGGTGGCGCACTGGAGAGTGCGCCGCTTGGGAGCACGGCGGCCCTCCCGCCGAGGGTTCGGATCCCATGTGGAGACCGGTTCCTGCTCACTGGCTGAGCGCTTTGCGGGCGCAACACCGAGGGTTGCAATCCCGTTGCCGGTCAGTAAAAAAGACAAAAAAGGAAAAACAAAAAAAGTAAAAGAACTTCGTAACTGTCAATTTTGAAAATGTCTAAGAACACCAGGCTTGGTGATAAGATACTCAGGTTCGGGTCCTGGCTCTGCCACTTAAAATCTCAGGTTAGGCAGGGTGACTCTGTTGTGTCAGGCTTGCCCCGTAAAGCCTTATGAAGCCTCCAGTGGATCCAGGTGGATCTTGAAGTAGCATAAAGCTTCCAGGAACTGGCCATACCCTATTTGTGATCCCTGGGGAGTGACAGAGTTGGCCTTCATTGCTGCCTTTTTGTCTCATTTCTACTGCCCAGCCCTGCCTACCTGGACAATTCACTGTCACAGGAACAGAACTACCTTTAGCATTGCCATTTCTAAAGTTGTGCTTCTGAAATGCTCTCTGCCTAGAAATCCCCTTGCTATCTTCTCTGCCTGTCTGAATTCTAGCCACCCTTCAGGGCCAGATCAAGTACCCCCTGCCCAGCAAGGTCTTCTCTGGCCACCCAGATCAAACTGATGACTCCTCTGAACTCCAGCAAGAACCTCTGCCCAAGTGCTTGCCCAATACCTTCAGTAGCTTTATCTCTGGGCATCATATTGGTTAGGAGCACAGGCTCTTGTCAAGACACACCTGGGCTTCAGTCTTGGCTCTTCCATTTCCTAGCTGCATGCCTTAGGCAACTGACATCACCTCCCTGAACCTCAGTGGTCTCTGTAAAATGAGGAGATCATCTCTGCCTGTCACGGTTCCTGTAAAGATCAAATAAAATGTCTTAAAAGCTACTAAGTGCCAAATAAATATTAGATATATATTTAATACAATAATAATTTAAAATCAAGGTTAAATGGAAAGATATTCATAAAATAATGTTGTAATAGGAGTTACAAAACTGTGGGTAAAGTAAGAAAGGTCAAAGTGTGTGTGTGTGTGTGTGTGTGTTTACAAACACAAACATAAAAAGAATGGGAAGGCACACTTCAAAATGGTACTCAGGATGATGGTCAGCTCTGGGTTATGGGATAATGATTGGTTTTTATTTTCTTATCTATATTTTGAATTTTTGTGGGTAGAACTGTAATAAATTTATAACTTGAAAATATTTTTTCTTGGTGGCTGGTAACAGGGATCAAGCCCTGGACATTGGTGTTGTCAACACCATGTGCTAACCAACTGAGCTAACCATCCAGCACTTACAAATGATATTTTAAAAAGAAAAATCATGATCCGATGATATACTATTATTTGGTTATTTATACTCTACCATATTTCAGAAAGGGTTTAAAGCAGCATACAATATGGCAAGATAAGCTTGAAATATAAAACAAAATGATGCTAAGGAGAAAATGTGAATAGGAAAGATGCTATGTAGCAACACTGATAGACATTTATCCTGACGGTCTCATATTTTTATCAAGTGTTTTTTAAAGAAGGAGTATCCTAGGATGTTCCTTAGTCATAATTTTAATAGGTAAGCTTACCTTGTAAAAGAAAGGCAGTAGTATACAATACAATGTAATAATATTAAATGATACATAAAAGAGAGAAGAATTTTCTGCTAGTTTTCAGTGAATTGAAGATTCTGATTATTTTGTTGTTGGCACAGTAGACATTCCCAAGAAAGGCACGATTGCTATTATTTATATTATATTATACTTGTATAGTAAGTTGCAAGTTACAAATATACTTTTGGTTAGTGCTGGTTTTGCTCATCTGTTTTGCCTTAACTCCTTGGCTTATTCCTTCTTTGGAAATTGAGGAGTCTGGACAAGAAGATCTAACTTTGACCATCTGTAGTTTAGTAAAGTTGTAGTTTCACTTGTTTAGGAACATTTCCATTGATCCTTCCACTTGGAATTTTTATTGTATGTTAGTTGACCTGTGTTATAAAATGTCCATCATAGACTTGTATGATAGTAACATAATTTAAATGTCTTTTTCACAGAGAGACCTCTCTCCCCCAAGGCTGTCAAAGGATTTGAAAGTGCTCCACTTACCAAGAATTATTATACTGTGGTGAGTGTTTAAATGATGAACAAAAATTTTTATGGAATCTTTTCACATGTCAAACCACTGATGTGTTGAGGTGACACAAAAGGAAAGACTGAATAAAGTTGCACTGTGAGGATCCAATGCCATTTGCTTTACAATGGAGCTTTTGCACTTGTAGGCTTCTTATAGTCATCTAAAAGTTTTACATCCACTGTACTGAAAAGTTAAGGGTAGCACAAAGATTCAGAGCAAGGCCTATTAAACAGCAGTGAAAGAGAAACTGGTTAATATGTAGGCATTGTTGAAATCCTGCAGTTAGACATAGCCTTACCAGATACGAGTGTTTAGAAGGTGAATTCCCAAGTTCCTGTAATGTGGTAAGTTTTAAGTGATTGCATTCTGTGATTTTACTTTAGAATCAATTAATCCATTATTATATCCTGTTATAATTAATCCAATATTATATTCTCAATATTATCAACCTTGTCCTTGAGGAGAGCCCAAAAGGAAGACTGCCCTTTGGCACAAAGGGAGGAATGAAATGGCTCTGACTTGAACACAGATATGTCAAAATGTATTAGCTATAAATAGGACATGTGCAATACTCAAAATAAGTTCCTGTTTGAAAAAGAAATTGCATAATTCTCTTTAATCTACTCTCTGCTTTCCTTCATGTCTCCTTTCCAGACTTGGCCCGTCACTAATGAAAAGGTCAGGTCATCATTACCTCTAAGTTTCCCTGTCTGGTAGCCTTGTCATCTCCCCCCACCTGCGCTGAATACAGCTTCAGTTTTAACCCAGTGTCCTATGTGTGTTTGTACTCCATGCTCATTTCATTTTGCGCATGGATAAAGAGTTTTTAAGTATCTTTATACAGGAATATGAATGTCATTTGGTTACAAAAAATTAAATTTCACTCTTCAATGAATTTGCTCCATAATGTTGACATGAGCATAGGTGATATGAAAAATCAAGGAGGAACCTCATAGGTAATATGAACAATAATCATAGAGGACCATTTTGTCAATATTTTTCCTCTCACATTCCTGAGGTTAAAATATTACTTGGCAGAACTAAGCTCCCTTTTCCCTTCTTTCCTGACCAATTATTTTAGCTTCCAGGTGACTCCTAATGATTTAATTTTTGAAGAAAGTTTTCAGTTGAATGATGGATGAACTTGTTACCATAGCTTCTACCATTGCACCTCTGCTGATTCTACCAATTAAAATGTTGTTAGGATTATCCAAGGCAGAATAACCTGTGTGATTTGGGGGCTTTATATAAATCCTATACATATTATATACAAACTCTGACTGTACTGCAGTTTGTATAATCCACCTCTTATTGGAAGACATGTGCATTGTTTTTCCTGGTTCCTTGCTATTTTTAAACAATTCTGCAGTAAACCTTTTATACTTGTACATGTGACTTTGTCAAAGTATGTAAAAGTCTGTAGGGTGGATTCTTAGAAGTTGAATTTTTGGGCCTAAAGATATATATGTTTTTTTAAAAAATTGGTAGATATTTTCTCAACCCTTACACTTAATAAAGAAAAGAGAAGGTCTTGGGGAGCTCGTGATGGCTCATGAAGGATCTGTAGAACTTCTGTGTGAATATTGCTGAATTAGTGAGTAGAGACCAGTTGGGAATGTTGTTGTAACTAGTCATGGATGTAAAGAGATTTTGGCTTGTTGTTGTTTTTTAATCCACATTTCTTTGGCTTTAAATATTTAGGCAAATTTTTAACATCAATTGATTCAAAATATGTTCTGAGTGTTCGGATTGTCCTTCTAATCTGTGTTAAATACCTGATACAAATAAAAAAAATTTCTATCCTACCCACAGGATTTGTAGACCTGGAAAATCAAGTTCACCCACATGAAGGTGTCTCCATCTGATTTGATATTAACTCTTCTTCCCAATTAAGAGTCATTAATTGTAGACATTTCCTGTTGCTAGAACTATAAGAATACTAGTGACTGATTTTTACTCCACTTAAAAAAAGAACATTTTAATGATTATATAACTAATTATGTAAAGAATTGTTTTTAAACAATCAGACAATATAGAAAAAAATATAAATATGAAAATAAATATCGCTTGTAATTCTACTACTTAAAAATAAGCACTATTAACATGTTGGCGAATATTGGCCAAACTTTGTTTGAGGTAGGCATGCAAGCATGCTTCGAAAGTTTGTGGGAAAATAGAATTAAAAGATAATACAATCTTTCCATGAACTTCTTGAACTACCATCATATATGTGTGTATATACCTGTTGATACATATGTGTGTCTATGGGGATGTGTGTGTATATTTTTTAAAAAATTAAAACAGGAACTGTATATTCTTCATTATTTCTCCTTTGTGGAAATTTTTCTATCCCCAAACCCCAACAATACTTGTCTCTGACCAGGTCTGTTCTTATGCTACCCAGGAAAGCCAGGGGTGTAATTCAGTTCAAATCTGAAGGCCTGAGAACCAGAGAGCCACTGGTGTATGTTTCATTCTGAGGGCAGGAGAAGACTGATGTTCCAGCTCAAGTAATCACGCAGAGAGAACAAATTCTTCTTCCCTCTACCTTTTTGTTTCATTCAGGCCCTTAACGGATTACATGAAACCCACCCCCATTAGGGAGGCAATCTGTTTTATTCAGTTTACCAATAAAAATGCTATTCTCATTTGGAAATATCCCCACAGACACACCCAGAAGTAATGTTTAGCTAAATATCTGGGTACACTGTGATCCATTCAAGTTGACCCATAAAATTAACCATCACATCATGTAAACTTGGGCAGAATAGAGACCTCCTGGAATTTGCAAGCCTGCAGACATTCTCTCCCCTTTTTCGAGTTTCCAAGGGATTGTCTGCCGATTTCAGCCCCATTTAGGCCTTAATGCAATACTAGTGTCATGTCAATTGTGAAATGTTAAGTTCTCTAGTGTGACCAAAGTGCCTTGGGCATCCAGCTTAGACTCACACCTGCCACAAGGCATATATAATGTGCGTAACTGAGGCTTGGCCACTCCTGGTCTATTGTTTTGAATGAGAGCTTAGTATCCTTTAGGGACATGGCAGCCCAGAGGAACCTTTCATTGCCCCTGACCTTGGTTCCTTCATTGCCCTTGCCTTTGCTGCCATGCGTTAAACTTCTCTCACCATTGAAGAAAACCATTTCATTTTCCTATTATTTTTCTAATAATTTTTTTCTGCTCATTGGCTTTCTCTGTCCACTGTTACTTGATGTTTAATCCTGGCAGAGGATTAAACAGTAAGGAACAGAAAAAGGAATCTATGCAGCTTAGTTGTCAGGCCTAATTTGTGTGCAGCACTTAGGTCTTGGCACCGATGGTCTCATTGGGAAGGCAGGACAGACATGATAGTGTAAGCCACATGGCACAGAATGATGTAAAGTTGTAAAGTGTTGTAAGATGGGTGTCTCAAAATGTGGTTGAGGGATCCTTTGCATCAGAAGCACCTGGGGAGCTTTTTAGAATTACAGACATCTGGGCCCCATACCTGACTTGCTACATCAGAATTTCTGGTCATAGATCCCAGGAAACGGCATTTTAAATAACTCCCCCCACCCCTTCCACAACCTCTTCCCCTCAACACACAGGTGGTTCGGATGCTCACTTCAACTAAAATTTGAGAACCAATAAAGGCAAAGGTTGAATGGAGGAGGTAGGATTGAAGTCATGTCCTGGAGGAAGGTCAGAACTTAGATAAACAGAGAAGAGATGAAAGGGAATTTAGGCAGGGGGAGCTGTATGAGCAAATTTCCCCAGGTAAAACTGTGGGTGCCTGTAATTAGTCTATCTTCCATCAAAATGTCCCTTGGAAATGAATTCAGTATAGTGGCAGGATACAAAATCAACACACAAAAATCAATATCCTTCCTATATGCCAGTAACAACATAGCTGAAGAAGAAATCAAGAAGGAAATCTCATTCACTATAGCTACTAAAAAGTGACATACCTAGCAGTAAATTTAACCAAGGAGATGAAAGATTTCTACAATGAAAACTATAAAACATTGCTGAAAAAATTTAAAGAGGACATAATAAATGGAAAGATATCTCATATTCATGGATTAGAAGAATGAACATCATGAAAATGTCCAAAGCAATCCACACATTCAATGCAATCCCTATCAAAATACTAATGATGTTCTTCACAGAAAAAGAAAAAATGATCTTAAAATTTGTATGGAACTACAAAAGACCCCATATAGCTAAAGCAATCTTGAACAAAAAGAATAAAGTTGGAGGCATCACACTTCCTCACTTCAAAATGTACTTAAAAGCTGTAGTAACCAAAATAGCATGGTACTGGCATAAAAACAGACAAATTGACCAGTGGAATAGAATAGAGAGTCCCACAATAAACCCATGCACTTACAGCCAACTAATTGTTGACAAAGGTGTCAAAATATGCAGTGGGGACAGGACAGCCTCTTTAACAAATAGTGCTGGGAAGACTAGGTATCCACAAGCAGAAGATTGAAACTAGACCCCTATCTCTCACCATACATGACAGCCTAATCAAAACAGATTAAAGACCTAAATTTAAGACTTGAAACTATGGAACTACTAGAAGAAAACACAGAGAAAATGCTACACAAAATGGGAGTGGGCAGTGCTTTTTCGAGGGAGACTACAAAGGCACAGACAGCTAAAGCAAAATTAAACAAATGGGACCACATCAAACTAAAAAGCTTCTGTACAGAACAGGGCACTATCAACAAAGCAAATAAACAATCTACAGAATGGGAGAAAGTGTTTGCAAACTACACACCAGGCAAGGGGTAATATCCAGAATATATAAGGAACTCAAACAATTCAACAGCAGAAAACCCCAAATAACCTAATTAAAAAATGGGCAAATGACCTGGACAAACATTTCTCAGAAAACATATAAATGGCCAACGAGCACATGAAAACATGCTCAAAATCACTAATCATCAGGGAAATACAAATTAAAACCACAATCTTCTTACCCCTGTTAGAATGGCTGTTACCAACATGACAGAAAATAACAAATGCTGACGAGGATGCTGAGAAAAGGGGACCCTCCTACATTGTTGGTGGGAACTTAAATTGGCACAGCCATTGTAGAAAACAGAATGGAGGTTCCTCAAAGAACTAAAAATAGATCTACCTCATGATCCAACTATACTACTACTGGGTATGTACCCAAAGGAAATGAAATCAGTACATCAGAAAGACACCTGTGCTCTCATGTCCATCACAGGACTATTCACAGTAGTCAAGAGATGGAATCAACATAAATGCCCATCAATGGATGAATGGATAAAAAAAAACTGTGGTATATATATATACGCAATGGAATACTACTTAGCTGTAAAAAGAAATAAGTTCTTGTCATTTGCAGCAACATGGATGGACCTGGAAACCATCCTGTTAAGTGAAGTAAGTCAGGCACAGAAACACAAATACTACATGGTCTCACTCGTATGTGGGATCTAAAAAAAAAATAAGAGGTAGAGAGTAGAATAATGGTTACCAGAGGCCAGGAGGGGAGGGAGGTGGGGGAGGAGAAAGGGTGGACCAATAGGTACAGAACTATGCTATCTATGCTAAGTGAATCATTGTGCAGTATATGCACGTATTGTAACAACACACTGTACCCCACAAATATGTACAAGTAATTGTTAAAAATTTTTTTTAAAAATTGGTGAATGTGGGTAATACATACACAAAGGGTCATTATATTATTTTCCTCTCTTTACTACATATGTGAATATTTATTTAGAATGATAACAGAAATCACAGATTACAAGTTTTACAATTTGACAAATAGCACAAATATCACAAAATCCAGAAAAATAACATTCTACTTTTATTGACTGCTTGACATATCTATATATTACTTTTTTCTACTTTTTGGCTACATATTCTTTGATTGTCCCTTCATAGTATGATAATTTTGTAATATTTCTTCTTTTTGTACATAGAGAATAGGGAAATAATTTAGTCCTTCCTCTGGCATGATTGATCAAAATATTTTTTAAGTGACAGAATGCAAAATAAAGAAATATGTCTTAACACACAGGTACACTAGCTGTTTGTAGTACTGGTGCAGGTTTGTGTTAGGTATTGATGAGACCTGAATCCTTTGTTAACAGTTTTTCATATCTGATTATAGACAGTCCCCAACATCATATGCATTCACTATAAACTGTACTTTGAGTACCCGTACAATCATTTTGTTTTTCACTTTCAGTACAGTACTCAAATTACATGAGATACTCAATACTTTATTATAAAATAGCTTTGTGGTAGATGATTTTGCCCAACTGTAGGTTTTTTTCCCTCTTTTTTTTTTTTTCGTGTCCGTCAACGGACCGCAACCCTCAGTGTCGCGCTCGTACCGGACCGGGACCGGCAACGGGATCACAACCCTTGGTGCTGCGCCCGCCCCTCGCTCAGCCAGTGAGCAGGAACCGGTCTGTATGTGGGATCCGAACCCTCGGCGGGAGCGCCGCTGCGCTCCCAAGCGGTGCACTGTAGCAGTGCGCCACCGGGCCGGCCCCCAACTGTAGGTTAATGTAAGTGTTCTGAGTGTGTTTAAGGTAGGCTAGGCTAAGCTATGATGTTTGGTAGGTTAGGCATATTAAGTATATTTTCGGCTTACAGTATTTTCAGCCTACATTGGGTTTATTGGGATATAACCCCATCATAAATCAAGAAGCATCTGTATTTGACATTTTCTATAGACTACTTTCTGGCTTCATACATTTTAAGCTTTTTTTCTCCTCTAGTACCCACTTAACTTCCAGTGCCAGGCACCCAGCACACCTCTGGCCCTGCACCTTGGTGTTACCCAAGCATATGACCATGTAAGCACAGTGCTAGGGAACCTCCCAGGGCCTTGGCAGGGGCCCTGAAGCTTAAGCTTTATCAGCTCCCTGGCACATCAGCCTCTGCTGATAAAGAAAATGGAGAGAAAAACGGATTGGTAAGAACAAATCAGCATGTGAGCTCTGGTCTCCTGACTGTACTCGACGGTTTTTTCTACTAGAACATGTTTTAAAAATCTTTAAAAAAAATCTTTCCATTAAAACCACCTCTTGCTTTTGATTTTTTTTACATGATTCTTTGAGCAAATTTAATTTTCATCTTGTAAATCATTGTGGTTCTCAAAAGTGAGGTTTTTTGCCTAACTTGACCCATCGTAAGCACTATTTATATAGGTAAATACAAGCTTGAAGTTAGAAAAGAATCCAGAGAAGTGATGCACTACTTCAAATCTCCATCTAGTCATACTGCATCTGTTATTCTCTCCTCCACAGGGTATGGTTACTGTTTTAATTATTTTGCAAATAACAAAAACAGTTTTGAAATAGCTAATGCCTAATTTAATGTCTAATTCCTACATTTTATTATGCCTTTTTGAAGAGACCATGGTTATCTCATAATCATGAATATTAGTTTTCCTGGGGGAAAATACAGTCTATTTTTAAACTAAAATGCCTTTATTTTTTCAGTAAATAAAAAAAATAAATAAATCTGCGTCTTCCGCTGGTACATTTCAGGCAAATGTCACCATTTTAAACATAAGGAAATAACTTTCCTGATATATAAATAGTAGATGCCCAAGACAATATGGAGGAGGGGAATGATGTATACCCATGTGCTAAATATCTCTGTAATCAAAGATAAAGATGCTTTTAATTTAAGTACAATCCTATTATAATTTTGCTTTGAGTAAATATCACTGGGGAAAAAATACCTTGAAGGAATTCCATTCAGTAGCAATACTACATTATGGTAATATGAACAACATATTAAATCCTAAATTCAGCATAGAATGAAGAATCTAATACTCTAGATTATTTTTAAGGTGTTTACCTCAATAACAATATAGCAGTACCTCAATATCTAATTTTAAAAAATGAACCTAGCCCTCTCTTCCATCATTCTACTTCTAATAAAAGCTTGTTTTAAAGGCAACTATCAACTACATGGTTAGATTGGATACACCTTCATCCGTACACCTAAATGAGCAGAAACTCCAAGGATCTGTTAAACTATCAGAGGCAACATAAAAGGCTGATCTGGGGAACTTCTTTCCGCTTTCTTATTTTATAAAACACTATGATCATTTTCAGAGCTGAAAACTTTTGGTTGGAAACTCATACATAACCAGTGTGCATAAAGTACGAGTGAAAGAACATAACATCATATTGCAAAAACAAATATCATTTGAGACTATGAAAGTTTATAACACTTGTTGAAAGAAGGCATTCATCTCTATTCATTCTTTATAATTTTTTATAAAACAGAAAATTTGGGAAGAAAAACTAAACAAGAAGTACACAGATAACCCTTTACCTTTTCATGCCATCTGTAACTCTTCTGCATTGTGTAGGACTTTGGTAAAAGTATTTTATATGTGATTATTAGGTATAATATTCAAGAGAGAAGACTCATTCTCTTCCTTTTTTTTTTAAATAAAATATTTGTATATGGAATAAGCACCCTAGGATTGCCACAACTGGCTTGGACTTCAGGCTCTCAAGTATTGTTGGGTGTGGGCCTTCAAAAACGAAATATGATTTCTATACTCTTTATTGTGTAGTTACAGATGTGAAGATTGGTTTTGTGAGTCTAGACATGGTGTGAAAGACATTCGATTCCTGGAGCTCTTCCATGTTTTTGTAGGTTTCTCAGTGCTGTCCTCTGCATCCTTGCTTGGCAATCGTACACCAAAAGGTTGAGTTTTGGAAATCAATAAGTTCAGCCTGGTTTCAGCCCCTCTGCAAAAGGTGATATATGTGATTGTTTCCTCCTTTTCAACCTTCTCTTTCTTTTTCCTTGATGTTTTTGTCTTTTGTCATGGTTCAAAATTCAAAAGGTAAAAAGTTTTTTTTTTTTTTCCTGTCAAACAGCCATTTTCTCTGTTTTAGTCACTTAGGGCTGCTATAACAATACTACAGCCGGGCTATATTCTTTTCTCACCTATGTTTATGTTTGAAAATTTCATAGTAAAGAGTTCTAAAAAAAAAATGTCTCTTGGAAGATGGAATTAAAGAATTCCATTAAATTAAAGACTTCACTACAGCTACTGCAACACACTGTAGTAAAGCTGTCCTTTGTGCTGTCACAAATAGGCCAGACTCACAGTAATCCTAATATTCAACTCTGGGAATGAGCTTCTGTCTGCAGAGTGAGAGATGTTTATTTCCCTGCATCCAAATAGGAAACTATAATCAGTAAAGACCAGTTATTTTAGTCCGTTGTGTGTTGCTGCAACAGAACACCTGAGACTGGGTAATTTATAAAGAACAGAGGTTTATTTGGCTTATGATTCTGGGACAGCTGCACCTGGCACAGGCCTCAGGCTGCTTCTACTCATGGCGGAAAGCAGCAGGCAGCCGGCAGGTACAAGCAGATCACATGGCGAGAGGAAGCAAGAGAAAGAGGGGAGGTGCCAGGGTCTTTTAAACAATCAGCTCTCACGGGAACTAATAGAGTGAGATCTCACTCAGGCCCCCCTCCCCCAGGGAGAGCATTAATCCATTCATGAGGGATCCACCCCTGTGACTCAAACAGTTCCCAACACTGCCACAGTGGGGATCAGATTTCCACATGAGGTTTGGTGGGGACAACACATCCAAACTCTATCACCAGTTTTATTTATTTTATTTTAACTTTCTTCTACCTTATGTAACTTACACTAGATGCCTAAAGGGCATGTCTTACAGCACCTACATGAACTAGGAAAGATGGGAGGAAGGCTGTGACCTGTTAAATCACAAAAATCCCAGAAAGCTGCCTGTAACCCTTGCTCCATCCTCCCACCTCTACTCACCCTCATTTTCTCTCTCACTCATCTATCTACCCACTTGCTGCCACCCAGAATCTTCTCTACCTTTTCAGCACTCACCTGCCATTTTTATTCCACCAGCCTAAACTACCTTACACCTCTGTCCATTGATTCTCATCTCCTTATCCCCTATTCCTTTTTACCTATTACCCTATTACTTTTTACTCTTCCTGTCTTACCCCTCCGTACACCTCTTCCATCTGAGGGCTGGAGGTAGAGGAAGTGACAGGATTTTGTGGAGCTAGTGAGTCTATCTGCCAATAATGGGAGATAGTGCTGCCTGGTTTTGTGAAAGCGAAAGACATGGCACTGCAAAATCAATCACTGCACTTGAACATAGACAGGCAGTTTTACTGGCATATAAGTCAAATATGACATAAATACAGCAATAAAATTGCCTTTTTCTGTCTCAAAGGACTTTACCAACATTAACTCATTTTATAGGCACCATAATTATCTCTGAATTCCTATAATATGATATTTTTTGCTTCGATTTAAAGTTTCCCGAGGCCATTATAGTCTTCTTTTATCATTGGACATACCTCTCAGTTCAGCCATTATTTATATATTTTAGCCAGTTAAAATAATTTCTTCATACTTGTATGGCTCTTTCCCTTTGGAAAACATAATTATAAAAATGAACTTACTCTAAAGCTTTTCCAGGAAATGTTGGAAATGCATTTTACTGGGAAATCAATAGCCCAGGATGCAGGTGCAAAAGACCTCCACCTTTTTTTCTATGGCGTCTCAGCATCTGTTTTATTCTGAATTCTGGCAAAGGTTAGTTGAACAAAAAGATGCAGAGTCAGGGAGGCAAAGGCTGTGTCTGGACATAGACTATTTGAGTGGATTTCATCTCTATCAAATTGTGCTGCTCTGAAGTTGGTTAGCTTGCCAAACTCCTTGCCTTCTGACTCACCACTGAGGCCTTCTGTTTGGGAACACATAGCCTTCTCTGTCTGCTTCCCTTCTTATCCTTTTACATTAGATGCCGTGTGGCCTGAAAAATAAAGACCCTGTCTCAGAAGTTCATCAGTTGGTCTTTTGAGATTGAGGAAAGCAATAAAAGTCCAAGTGAATCTGGGAAAGAATCCCAAGCATGCACCCCAGTAAGCATCTCTGCTAATCAAAACACAGCAAGGGCAGTTCTATTTAATATATTGCCATTTGGATTGGGGAGGGAGCATAGCTTGATGAAAAAGACTTATTAACCACCTTTGTCATTTTTAGTTTTGTAAGTTGGCATTGTGCCACCCTCAAAACTTGCAATAAAATGAGTTTAATGTACATTTCTATTTAGCTTTCCAGAACTCAATCCAAGGCAGCAGGAAGTGTGTGCCTGACTCCCTTGCCCTGGCCTTTGGTCTGTCCCATGCCAATGGTTACAGCAGAGCTGGCACCCCTAGAAAGTGCATTGCCACGCCTAGCGAATAAACCAATTGGAGTAGGATAGTTGGCACCTTTCTTGAAAAAAATCTTAGCAATTTTATTTAAAAGAGCCCCACAAAATAGCATTTTGGAGGAAGTTGAAATAATAAAGCTATTTCAATGGGGGGAGGGAGGTTGAATTATATCAATCATGGAATGAAAGTAATGTTTAATTGTTTTAAAAATCATATTTTATGATGAAAATATTATCTGTGGTTTTTCTAATTTAAAAATCCCCTTCAGGCAATGACTAGTTTTGTTTTTCTTTATTTCAACAGACATTTTAATTCAGGTAATGTGACAGTTTTAGACAACAGTACTTGAAGGGAGGGTGAGGATGTGAGATAGCTCATTACCAGACATGGTCTTTTTCAGAAAAGTGTGTACAAAATGATGATTACAAGATTTTATTCCCTCCTGAATGTAAGAGGGAAGGCATGTCACCATTGGGGAGGCCCAACTTTTCTTCTCCCTCAATAGTGCATTGACTTTTCTCAGCCTTTTGTTTTTCCACATGAACTTTAGCATAAGTTTGTTGATATCCACAAAATAATTTACTGAAATTTTTATTAGGTTTGCATTGAACCTACAGATCAAGTTGGGAGGAACTGACATCTTGACAATATTGAAATTTCCTATCTATGTACATAGGATATTTCTCCATTTGCGCAGATCTTGATTTCTTTTATCAGAGTTTTGTAGTATTCCTTATATAGATCTTGTACATGTTTTCCTATATATTTAATTTTTCTGGTGCTAATGTAAATGGTATTGTGGGTTTTTTTTTTGTTTGTTTGTTTTTTTTTTTTGTCTTTTTCCGTGTCCGGCAACGGATCGCAACCCTCAGTGTCGCCCCCGTACCGGACCGGGACCGGCAACGGGATCGCAGCCCTCGGTGTTGCTCCCGCGCCTCGCTCAGCCAGTGAGTGGGAACCGGTCTGTATGTGGGGTCCGAACCCTCGGCGGGAGCGCCGCCGCGCTTCCCAAGCGGTGCACGATAGCAGTGCGCCACCGGGCCGGCCCCCCAAATAAATATTTTTAACAAAGGAATCTGCATATGAGTCTTACCTCCTCCTTGGTGCTTAATAAAATATGGTACTGTTGAATTTTAGTGCAGTTCTTTCCATTTCTATGGATAAAAAAATGAATAATAGTGCTGAGTGTGAATATAAGAGATTACTTGAGGTACTGCAGTAAAAACAGCCTAGGTCGGCAAAGAGATAAGATGATGGACAAGCTTGAGTTTGGGGGAACACCCACACTGAATAAGGACATGGAGTCAGGAAAAAAAAAACAGAATTTTTATTAACACATGAGAAATTTGTGCTTTGACTGTTTTTTAATAACAGCTTTATTGAGATATAACTCACATACCATACAATCCACCATTTTAAAGTGTGCAATTCATTGTTTTTAGTGTATTCATAGAGTTGTGCATTATCTCATCTAACTTTATAACACTGTCAGCACCCCAGTAAGAAACCCTGTACCCATTAGCAGTTACTCCCCACAACCCATTCCGTCCAGGCCCTGGCAATCACTAATCTACTTTCTGGCTCTACGGATTTTGCCCATTCTGGAAGTTTCATATAAATGGAATTATATAATATGTGGCCTTTTGTGTCTGGCTTCTTTTACTTAGCATAATATTTTCAAGGTTCACCCATTTTATAGCATGTATCAGTACTACTTTTCTTTTTATGGCTGAATAATATTCCATTGTATGAATATGCCAGGTTTTGTTTATCTGTTTATCAGTTGATGGGCCTTTGGGTTGTTTCCACTTTTGAGTTATTATTAATAATGCTGCTGTGAACATTCATGTGCAAATTTTTTGTGTGGACATGTTTTCATTTCTGTAGGAGTTGAATTGCTAGGTTATATGGTAACTCTATGTTTGACATTTTGATGACTGTTTTCCACAGTGGCTGTACCATTTTACATTTCTACCAGCAAGGTATGAGAGTTCCAGTTTCTTCACATCCTCACCAACACTTGTTATTGTCTGGTCTTTTTAAATTATAGACACCCTAGTGGGTGTGAAGAAGTAACTCATTGTGGTTTTGACTGGCATTTTCCTAATAGTTAATGATGCTGAATGTGCTTATTGGCCATTTGTATATATTCTTCAGACAAATTGTTCAAATCCTTTGCTAACTTTTAATTGATATTTTTATTATTGAGTTGTAAGCATTCTTTATATATTCTGAATACTAGACCCTTATCAGATATATGATTTTCAAGTATTTCTCCCATTCTGTGAGTTGTCTTTTCACTTTATTGATAATGTCCTTTGACACAAAAGTTTTTAATTTTGATGAATTCTAATTTACGTATTATTTCTTTTGTTGCTTATGCTTTTGGTGTCATCCAAGAATCCATTCTCAAACCCAAGATCATGAAGATTTCTTCCTCTGTTTACTTTGAGTTAGGTATCTTTCCTTTTTTCTTTCCTTCTTTCTTAGCACCCAGTTATGAGTGAGGACATGCGGTATTTCTCTTTCTGTGTCTGGCTCATTTCACTTAACATAATTTTCTCCAGATTTGTAATAATGAATATGCTAATAAAAATATATTAAATGGAAAAAAATCAGTTATGTAGATTTAACTCTTAAATCCATTTTGAATTTATTTTTTTATATGGTGTGGAGTAGGAGTGTAAATTCTTTCTTTTGCATGTGAATATCCAGTTTCTCCAGCACCATTTGTTGAAAAGACTGTTCTTTCCTCATTGAATGGTCTTGGCATCCTTGTCAAAAATCAACTGACCTGGGCCAGCTTGTGGCTCACTTGGGAGAGCTTGGTGCTGATAACACCAAGGCCACGGGTTCGGATCCTTATATAGGGATGGCCAGTTAGCTCACTTGGGAGGGTGTGGTGCTGACAACACCAAGTCAAGGGTTAAGATCCCCTTTCCGGTCATCTTTAAAAAAAAAATCAATTGACCATAGATGTTTGGGTTCATTTCTGGACTCTCAATTCCACTCCATTTATCTATATATCTATTCATGTGCTAGTACTAGGTATCTTTTTTATTATTTTATTTTTTAATTGATAGATAAATTGTGTGTATTTTTGTGTACAACATGATGTTTTGAAGTATATACATTGTGGAATGACTAAATCTAGCTAAATAACCTATGCATTACCTCACATATTTATCATTTTTGTGATGAGGATTCTTAGCATCTACTCTGTCAGCAATTTTCAAGAATATAATATATTGTTATTAACTATAGTCATCATGTTGTACAATATATCTCTTGAACTTATTCCTCTTATCTAATGAAAATTTTGTATCATTTAACCAACATCACCCTAACCCTTCTCCTCCACCACCACCCCAACCCCTGGTAATCACCATTCTACTCTCTAGTTCTATGAGATCAACATTTTTAGATTCACATATGAGTGAGATGGTGTGGTATTTGTATTTTTGTGCCTGGCTTGTTTCACTTAACATAATATCCTCCAGGTTTATCCATGTTATCACAAGTGGCATGTCCTCCACCCAGCCTCTCCCCTTCCCCTCTCCCCATCCCCATCTCCACCCCCAGCAACCCTAGGTCTGTTCTCTCCCTCTGCAAGTCCAATGGACCACTGTGGTCTTTCTTTCCTACCTTCTTTCTTTCTTAGCTCCCACTTTTGAATGAAGATGTGGTATTTTCCCCTTCTGTGCCGGGCTTATTTTGCTTAATGTAATTTTCTCCAAGCTCATCCATGTTGCTGTGAATGGCAGAATTTCATTCTTTTTTATGGCTGAGTAATATTCCGTAGTGTATATATACCACATTTTCCTTATCCAGTTGTCTGTCGATAGACATTTAGGTTGGTTCCATATCTTGGCTATTGTAAATAGAGCTGCAATGAACATGGGAGTGCGGGTATCCCTTTAACATGATGATTTCCATTCCTTTGGGTATATACCCAGAAGTGAGATTGCTGGATCATATAGTTACCATATTTTTGGTGTGTGTGGTGAGAACAATTAAGATCTACTCTCTCAGCAAACAAAGTATACAATACATTATTATCAACTGTAGTCACTATGCTATACATTAGGTCTCCAAAACTTATTCATCTTATAACTGGAAGTTTGTACCCTTTGCCCAATGTCTTTTTTCCCCAGTCCCAGCCCCTGGAAACCACCACTCTCCTCTCTGTTGCTATGAGTTTAATTTTTTTTTTTTTTTAGATTCTCCGTGGAAGTGAGATCATGCAGTATTGGTCTTTCTGTATCTGGCGTATTTCACTTAGTATGTCCTCCAGGTTCATCCATGTTGTTGCAAAGACCAATGTCAAGGAAATTTTCCCTAACGTCATTTTCTAAAAGTTTTAAGGTTTCAGGTCCTATGTTTAAGTCTTTAATCCATTTCAAGTTGATTTTTGTGTACAATGTAAGATAAGAGTTTAATTTTATTTACCTGCATGTGGTTGTCCAGTTTTCCCAACACCATTTATGGAAGAGACTATCACTTCCCCATTGTATATTGTTGGCACCATTGTTGAAAATTAGTTGACCATATATGTATGGATTTATATCTGGGCTGTCTGTTCTGCTCTATTGGTCTGTGTGTCTGTTTTTATGCCTCTACCATACTGTTTTGATTACTATAGCTTTGTAAAATAATTTAAAAGCAGGAAGTGTGATGCCTGAAGCTTTGTTCTTCTTGGTCAAGATTGCTTAGGCTATTTGGAGTCTTTTGTGTTTTCATATAAATTTTAGGATTGCTTTTTCTATTTCTGTGAAAAATGCCATTGAAATTTTGAATCCATTTGTCAATATCCACAGAATAACTTGCTGGGATTTTGATTGGGATTGTGTTGAATCTATAGGCCAAGTTGGGAAGAACTGACATCTTGAGAATGTTGAGTCTTCCTGTCCATGAACGTGAAATATCTATTTATTTAGTTCTTCTTTGATTTCTTTCATCAGAGTTTTGTAAATTTTCTTTGTACAGATCTTAGACATATTTTGTTAGATTTATATCTATTTCATTTTTGGGGGTGCTAATGGAAATGGTATTGTGATTTTAGTTTCAGATTCTAAATGTTCATTCCTGATATATAGGAAAGTGATTGACTTTTACGTATAGACCTTGTATCCTGCAATCTTTCTATAGTTGTTCATTAGCTCCGGGAGTTTTTGATAAATTCATTCATATTTTCTACATAGACAAACATGTCATCTGAGAAAAAAGACAGTTCTATTTTTTTCTTTCCAATCCGTGTACATTTTATTTTATTTTATTGTCTTATGGTATTAGCTAGGACTTCAAGTACAATATTAAAAAGGAGTGGGGTGAGAAGACATCCTTGCCTTTTTCCTGATCTTAGCAGAAATGCTTCTAGTTTTCACTATTGAATATGATGCTAACTGTAGGTTTTCTTTTTTGTAGGTGTTCTTTATCAAGTTGAGAAACTGTTCCTAGTTTGCTGACAGTTTTTTTTAGATTATGAGTGGGTGTATTTTTGTCAAATGCTTTTTTTCCATCTATGGATATGATCATATGATTTTATTCTCTAGTTCATGTAGATATGATCAATTATACTAATTGTTCTTTTTAATGAATGTTGAAATAGTCTTGCATACCTGGAATAAATTCCACTTGGTTATAGTATAAAATTCGTTTTTGTATGTTGCTGTATTTTATTTGTTAATATTTTTGTTGAGGGTTTTTCCATCTAAGTTTATGAGAACTATTGGTCTGTAGGGTTTTTTGTTTGTTTGTTTGTTTGTTTGTTTGTTTTTTCTTATAGTGTCTTTGTCTGGTTTTGGTATTAGAGTAATACTGGCTTCATAGAATGAGTTAAGAAGTACTCCCTCTGCTTCTATCTTTTGGAAGAGTTTGTAGAGAATTGATATAATTCCTTCCTTAAATGTTTGATAGAATTCAGCAGTGAACTCATGTGGTCCTGTATTTTCTGTTTTGGAAAGTTTATTATTGATTCAATTTCTTAATAGATATAGGCTTACTCAGATTGTCTGTTTCTTCTCTGTTGAGTGTTGGCAGATTGTGTCTTAAAGGAATTTGTTCATTTCATCTAGGTTATAAAATTTTGGGGTGTAGAGTTTGTATTAGTCTGTTTCTGTTGCTATAACAGAATACCCGAAACTGGGTAATTTATAAAGAAATACAATTTATTTCTCACAGTTTCAGAAGTTAGGAAGTCCAAAGTCCAGGGAACACATCTAATTAGGGCCTTGTTTTTGTGGTGGTGACTCTATACTGTGATGCAGGTGGTGAAATGGCTGAACAAGAGAGAGCTAACCTGCCCACTTGCTCTCCTTATAAAGTCATCAGCACCGTACCCATCGCTTCTTGAATAGATCAATCCCTTCACAAGGGTATGGTCCTCACAATTTAATCACCCTGTAAAGACCCCACCTGTCAGTTACCATAATAGGAATTTCCCACCCTCTTAACACTGTCACAGTGGGGATTAAGTTTCTAATACATGAACCTTTAGGGGACACATTCAAACAATAGCAGAGTTGTTCATAGTTTTCCTTTATTATTTTTTTAGTGTCCATGGGAGCTATAGCAATGTCCCCTCTTTCATTTCTGATACTAGTAATTTGTATCTTCTCTCTCTCTCTCTTTTTTTTTTCTTTGAGAGTCTGGCAAGAGGTTTATCAATTATATTGATCTTTTAAAATAGTCAGCTTTTGGTTTCATTGATTTTTTCCTACTGATTTCCTGTTTTCAATTTCACTGTTTTTGGCTCTAATTTTTATTATTTCTTTTCTTCCCCTTATGTTGGATTTAATTTGCTCTTCCTTTTTCTAGGAAAAAATCTTAAGGTGGAAGCTTAGATTATTTATTTTAGATTTTTGTTCTTAGTATATGCATTCAATGCTATAAATTTCCCCCTAAGCACTGCTTTCCGTGCATTACACAAATTTTGATAAGCTGTATTTTCATTTTCATTTAGTTCAAAATATTTTAAAATATCTCTTGAGAGTTCTTTTCTAGAAAAGAAATATATTATTTATAAGTGTGTTGTTTAATCTTCAAGTATTTGGGGATCTCCCATATATTTGTCTGTTATTGATTTCTAGTTTGATTCCATTCTGGTCTAAGAGCATGCATGCTATGATTTCTATTCCTTTAAGTTTGTTTTTCTTTTCTTTCAAATTTGTTAAGATATGTTTTATGGCCAATAATGTGATCTATCTTGGTGAATGTTCCATGTGGGCTTAAGAAGAATGTATAATCTGCTGTTTTTGGATGAAATAGTCTATAGATGTCAATTATATGCAGTTGTTTGATGGTGCTATCGAGTTCTAGTATGTCTTTACTGATTTTCTGCCTGTTGGATATGTCTATTTATGATAGAGGGGTGTTGAAATATTTAACAATAATAATAGATTCATCTATTTCTTGAAGTTCCATCATTTTTTGCCTCACCTATTTTGATGCTCTGTTGTTAGGTGCATACACATTAAGAATTGTTATGTCTTGTTGGAGAAATGACCCCTTTATCATTAAGAAAAGTCGCTCTTTATCTCCGATAATTTTTCATTCTCCAAAGTTTGCTCTATCTGAAGTTAATAAAGCCATTCCAGCTTTCTTTTGATTAGTGTTAGCATGGTATCACTTTCTCCATCCCTTTTACTTTTAATCGATAAGTGTCTTTATCTTTAAATAGGATTTCTTCTAAACAGCATATGGTTGGGTCTTGTTTTTTAATTCATTCTGAAAGTCTCTGTCTTTTAATTGGTGTATTTAGGCCATTGACATTTAAAGTGATTATTGATATAGTTGGGTTAATACATACCATATGTTAGTATTTTCTGTTTACTGCCCTTGTTCTTTGTTCTATTTTAGTCTCCTACATTTTTTCTGCTTTTTGTTGTTTTAACTGAGCATTTTATACAATTTTATTTTCTTTCTTAGCATATCAATTATATTTCTTTAAAAAAATTTTTTTAGTGGTTGCCCCAGAGTTTTCTTCTTTTTCTTTCTTTCTTTCTTTTTTTTTTTAACATTTACAACTAGTTCAAGTTCACTTGCAAATACCACTACACAAAGGTATACACTATATTCACAGGTAGTGCAAGTACCTTATAATAACAAAGTATTTGTAATTACTCCCTCCTATCCCTTGTATCATTGCTGTAATTTATTTCACTTATATGCAAGCACACATGTGTATATACTCACACATGTAATCAAATACATTGTTGCTATTTTTATTTTGAGTAAACTGTTATCTCTTAGGTCAATTAAGAATTAAAAAAACTGTCAAGGGTTCAGATCTCCTTACCAATCAGCCATCAAAAAAAAAAAAGAAAGAAAAGTTTTTATTTTATCTTCACTTATTTCTTCTCTAATATTCTTCCCTTCTTTGTGTAGATACAATTTCTGACCTATATCATTTTTCTTTTCTCTCAAGAAATTCTTTTTCACATTTCTTGCAAGGTAGGTCTATTGGTGACAATTTCCCTCAGTTCTTGTTTGTCAAAGAAAGTCTTTTTTTTCTTCACTTTTAAAGGATAATTTCACAAGATACAAAATTTGAAGTTGGTGAGTTTTATCTCTTAACACTTTAAATACTTCTCTCTACTTTTTTCCTGCTTGCATGGTTTCTGAAAAGAAGTCAGATGTAATTGTTATCTAAACCTCTGTATAGGCAAGCTGTTTCCTCTGGCTACCTTAAAGATTTTTTAATCTTTGATTTTCTGGAATTTGAATATAGCATGCCTAGATTTTTATTTTTATTTATCTGGCTTGTTGTTCTCTGAGCTTCCTAAATATGTGGTTTGATGTCTGACGGTAATTTGGGAGAAATTCCAAGCCATTATTGTTTCAAATATTTCTTTTATTTCTTTCTCTCTTTTCCTTCTGGTACACCTTTTATAATTGTCCCAAAGTTCTCCAATATTCTGTTCTGGGTTTTTTTCAGTCATTTTTCTGTTTGCTTTTTGGTTTTAGCAGTTTCTATGGACATACTCTGAAGCTCAGAGATTTTTTTCTTAGCTATGTCCAGTCTGCTATTGAGCCTATTCACAAGCAGTCTTCATTTCTATTACAGTGGGTTTTTTTTCTTGTTTTTTTTTTCTTATCTCTAGCACTTCTTTTTGATTCTTTCTTAGAATTTCTATCTCTCTGCTTACAATATCCATTTGTTCTTGCATATTGTCTATGTTTTCTTTTAGAATCCTTAGCATATCAATCATAGATATTTTAAAATCCTGGCTTGATAATTCCAACATTTTTGTCATATCTGACTTTGGTTCTGATGCTTGCTCTCTCTATTCAAACTGTGTATTTTGCCTTTTAGTGTGCCTTGTAATTTTTTATTGGAAGCCAACATGATGTACTGGGTAAAAGGAACTGTGGTAAATAGGAATTTAGTAATGTGGTGGTAGGGTGTGGAGGGAGGAAAAGCACTCTATTGTTCCATGATTAAGTCTCAGTCTTTTAGTGAGCCTTTGCCCCTGGATTGTGAACTTTACCAGTGCTTCTCAGTCCCACCCTTAGGAGGGACAGAATGGCTAGAGGGGGCTGGGGTTGTGTACTTCCCTTACCCCACATGGAATGCTAAAGCTGGCTGAAGTTGGATATTTCCTTTCCCCCATGTCAGTCAGGCTCTGATAAAACTCCATTAGGTTATGCTCTGGTAAAGTAGTTTCTCCTGAGGGCAAGCCTTGTTAAGAAGAACAGAATGCTTAGTTTACAGCCTTGTTCATATGGAGCACCCCCAGGAATTTGTCTATTACAGTTTACGTTTTCTTACCCTGGTACTAGTTTCTGTGGAGGCTTATGCTTGTTGGTCTCTGCTGTGGTAAATTGTGATTCACTTTATCCATCTGTTTGTTTCTCCAATTTTTGGAGTATCAGTTTTCCCTGTGACCTCACTTCTCTGACAGATTAAAGAAAAGTTGTTTGTTTGTTTGTTTGTTTCAGTCTGTTTAGCTATTTTCTTCTTATTGGAATGGAGTAACAACTTCCAAGCTCTTTACATGCCATACTAGAAAGTGGAAGTGCTCTTTCTTCTTTTTAAATATAGGTGTTTACAAATATATATTTTTCTTTAAGCACTGCATTAACTACATCCCATAAGTTTTTGTACATTATGTTTTTATTTTCTTCATCTCAAAGAGGTTTATAAGTTCATTTGTTGTGCTTGGACTTTCTATAGGGGGCAACATTTCTATTCCATCAGTGGATTAGTTTCAGAGAACATCAGCACCTCCAGATAGCTGGATTTTCACTCTTAGGGAGTAGTTTCTAAGGAATAGAGGAACTGAAAGTAGATATGAGTGCCTGGGAGTCGGGGCTAGAACCCAACCCCTAGCTTTTGAAGGTGGGATGCTACTGGTATCTAGTGGGTAGAGGCCGGAGATGCTGCCAAATATCCTACAATGCACAGGGCATCTTCTTACGACAAAGAATTATCTGGTTTGAAACGTCAATAGTGCCGCCATTGAGAAACCCTTTTTTAACTCCTTAAGTTGGTGGGACTATTTCCCACTCACCCAGCACCTACCTGTATAGTGTCTCACTACTGTTGAGGAGTGTAGGAATGTTAAGATTGAGAAAGACCAGGGAATTTACACAGGGCAAAAGCCCTTAGCACAACAAAGATCTTCAAGGATGTTCTGCTAGATTAGATAAGGACATTAAGGTCATTTCTTTTCTGCTTCACTCCCTTTCCTTTGTTGCTCAAGATGCTTTCCAGAGAATGCCCCATAGCCATTTTTTTTTTCATTCCTTTGATTAAGTTTTTTCTCTTGTATTTCCTTGTCTTTACAATAAACGCTGAAGCAAATACTGACTCGGGGCTGCGCCATGATTCTCCTTACTTGAGAGAGTTTTTTCTTGGTGCAGTCCCTTCAGGCTTCTCATTGCTCTATTTGGGCTCTGAGTAATCTTTGCGTCCCCATCACACAGCGAGAAGTGACACACTACCTCTTCACAATGGTCCCTGAGCTAGGTGAAGTGTCATAATCTGAGATGAGGTGAATGTAGCCTTAAAACTGAAGCAAGCTGTTGGTCAGCAGCAGAGTCAGGACCACCACCCTCCAGTCCAGTTGTTTTCCAGAAAGCCTACAGCTACCTGGACTTCCACTTACTTTTGACCATTCCACCTTTGAAAAGCATCATGCATTGTCTTGTGAGTATATATCTGGCATATTGGTAGGTTAATGCACTTTTCCTATCTAAGAATGCTTCACTCTGTCTTGTAATCCTCTGTCTAATGTCTCCCTCTGCAAATAGAATGGAAGCTCTCTGTAGGCAGCACAGCATTTGGCACAGAGTGGGCAGTCAGTAAATTTTTGTTGTTTGAATTACAGGATATGAAAGGAAATAAACCAAAATGTTAACTTGCTCATCTTTAAGAGCTTGAAATGAAGGTTGGACTAGCCTCCAGAAGAGTCTGAAAAATGGGGCATGACCCTAGGACTGGTGGGGGAAGAGAAATTGCGGACCCGTACATGGTCGTTTTGCCCATAGGATTTTAATTGTGTTATTAGTAATACTGATAGGTATTATTTTGTAGGGCCCCATAAAACCCCAAAGGAGACATTCCCTAAAACATGGCGCCTTTCCGGCNGGGGTTAGAGGAAAGAAGGTTTGGAGGAAGAGCGTTAAACTTCGAGGGTTTGAATGGAATAAATCATGGAGAAGGTGGAAAAGAGAAGATTTATTATCTGGTGTTGGAGCAGGGTTGTGTGTGGTATCTGGTAGGAGAGGAAGGAGTGCTGCATCTGGGGTGTCACGGCCCTCGGTGGCGACCAATCGCTCCGTTTCGTCCACTAAGCGGTTACCGTGAGTTATGGGAGAGCTGTCCTTTTGATGTGCTTTGCAATGGGAGACCCCTAACTGTTTGGGTAGCCGAGAGGCTTCAAGGAGCTTGTCTATTAAGGCAGAATTGGTTATAGCACTGCCTTTGTGTTAAGCAATCCTCTTTCTTTCCAGATTGCTGCATGGGATATAAGTATGTGGAAAACGTATTTGGAATCTGTGTATAGGTTAAGGGATTTGTCTTCTGCCAGGACACAGGCCCGGGTGGCCGCAATGAGTTCAGCTTTTTGGTTAGTGGTACCGGGTGGTAATGGCTGAGCTTCTATAATTGAGTTAAAAGAAACCACAGCGTAGCCTGCGTAATGTTTGGACCCACTCCTGAACGAGGACCCATCCGTGAACCAGGTGTAATCAGGCTCAGGCAGAGGGCCTTCGGAAATGGGGGAGTGACAAGGAATGAAATTTTGAAGGGCCTCCAGACAGTCATGGACTGGGGTGTTGAGCGGATAGGGAA
>NW_007733155.1:24586-24955 GCF_000696425.1 Galeopterus variegatus | reverse complement strand
AGAGTACGGTTAAGGGTGCACCAAATGTTAATTTGTGAGCCTCTTTCTGTAGTAGATGCCCAGCAGCCAGGGCACGAAGGCAGGGGGCTCAGCCCCGGACAGTGGGATCTAGTTGTTTGGACAACTATGCCACTGGGGCGAAGGAGGGGCCATATGTTTGTCCTAACACACCCAGGGCTTGTCCGTCCCTTTCATGTATGTAAAGGGAGAAGGGTTTGGTGAGGTCAGGCAGGTGTAAAGCAGGGGCCATGACCAGAACCTGCAGAGTTTTTGGAATGGCTTATCTGGCGAAGATGATAGGGGTTCATTTTGGTCTCCTTTTGCAAGGGCATATAGTGGGCAGGCCAATAAAGAGTAATTTGGGGTCCA
>NW_007733155.1:21556-24103 GCF_000696425.1 Galeopterus variegatus | reverse complement strand
AGTGTATATTGACAAAATAAAAATTTAACGAAAAAAAAAATACATAAAAAAAAAAGGATGAATGGGAATAACAGCAGCATTAATTAAGCGGAGGACTTGGACTAGTTGGTAAGACCCGCTTGGTTTTTTTACTGCCAGGATGGGGGTGTTGAATGGTGAGTGGGTGTGGCAAAGGTATCCCTTTCTGAGAAGGTCCTCGACGATGGATTGGAGTCTGCGAAGTGCTGTGGTGCTGAGTGGGTACTGAGATTGATTTATATACTTGGAGGGATCTTTTAGTTTTATCGTAATAGGAACACAATGTGCAGAGGAGGGTGTAGTGGTGTCCCACACAACAGGGTTTACAGGATGTAATAGAGAAGGGTATGTTTCCTGATCACTTTCGGGGAGGAGTGCTAATAGGAAAGGGGTTGTAGGAGAAGGGGGAAATATGGAAATGGAGACATGTAGTCAAGTGAGAATGTTTCGACCCAATAAGGGAATGGGACATTGGGGCATGACCAGAAATGAGTGGGAAAAAGGAGAAGGAACACCTTCAATATGGCAAGTTAGTGGAGGCGTTCTGCGGGGGTATATATGTTTTCGTCCTACCCCGACTATAGGAGAGAGGTTAAGTGTGGTTGGGCCCTGAAACTCCTTTAAGACCGAGAAAGTGGCTCCTGTGTCCAGGAGGAAAGAGACGGGTCAGCCATCCACGACAATAGTCACCCTGGGCTCGCTTTTAGTGATGGTCATGGTTGGGCAGGAGCCAGGGCCCTGTCAGTCATCTTCTTCCTCAGCCAGTCCCACCAGAGGTGCTTGAGGTGCCTGGGACAGCTGGGGCTTGCTAGGGCAGTCTCCCCTTCGGGTGAGTGTACAGTCAGAGCCCCAATGCCACATTTTTTGGCACTTAGGACATGGCTTGGTGGGCCTTCTGGGTGATAAGCAGTTCCTTGACCTATGACCTTCTTTGCCACATTTAAAACAGGCACCAGGGGGAGCTTTGGAGGCGGAGGGTCTGGAAGGGCACTTAGAAGGCTGAGTAATTACTTTGGCCAGCATTTGGAGGTTGGCCAGATCAGCCTTTTGTTTGCGCCGCTCCTTTTCCCATTCCCGTTCGTCCTCCCTATTATGAAAGACCTTGAAGACCACTGATAAAATTTCAGTCTGGGAAGTAGAAGGGCCCTGTTCCAGTTTTTTTAGTTTGGCCTTGATGTTGGGGTAGGATTGAGCCAAAAAGTATGTCATAAGGACGTAGCATCGGTCTTCTGAGGTGGGATCTAGGCTGGTGTATTGTTGGAGAGCCTGAGTTAGGTGATTAAGGAACTCGGATGGGGTTTCTTCCATTTTTTGGATAACATCCTGGACTTTCTGGAAATTAACAACTTTATGAGTGGCCTTTTTAAGACCGGCCAGGAGGCAAGAACTAAAGTGATCTCTGGCCTGAATTCCCTGTGGCGTGTTGTAATCCCAATGTGGACCCTGTTCGGGGACCGCCTGGGGGCCAATGAGGAGGCAGGGTTTATGTGGTGGGCCTCATCTGCATGGGTCCGAGCTGCGCCCCAGACACTGTCGCGTTCCTCGGGAAGGAGGGTGTTGGCTAGGAGCATATAGATGTCATGATGTGTGAGACTGTATGCCTGAAGGACCCATTGGAATTCTTTAATGTAAGTAGAGGGGTCGGTGGTGTAGGACCCCAATCTCCTTTCTAGCTGGGCGAGATCGGCTAATGAAAAGGGAACGTGTACCCTTATGACCCCTCAGCACCAGCTACTTCATGGAGAGGAGCAATGGTAGAGGAAGGGAGGAGTCCCCGGGAACAAGTCACAGGGGGACTAAAAGAGGGCACCAGGGCAGGTGAAATAGGAGTCTGCAGGGAACAAGATGGCGGTAAGGTGGGGCTAGAAAATGGCTGGACAAAAGATGGCGACAGAAGAAAAGAAGATGGCGGCGGAGCTGCCTGTGGGGGTTGGGGGACAGGAAATGGCAGTGAAGCGGTGCTGGAAGAAACAGGGGAGGAAGAGGCATGAGGGAGAACAGGCTGACTAGGGGGCCCCTCACCCTGCAGTGGCTGCCCCAGAGACCAGGGCTGTTTACCAGCCGGCCGGCCAGGCACAGGAGACAGATGGAGCGGAGTTAACTAAGGGGGTTGGGGAGCAGAGGAAGTTACAGGAGAAGGAGACCTGTGCGGAGGGGGTTTGTCAGCAGGGTCAAAATTATCAGAAGTAGAGGGTAGTGGAGGCAGTGAGGATGAAGGGGGTTTGGATGCGAGGAGAACCTGGGAAGGAGAACAGGTGAGACAGAGAGAAGGATTTTGAGCAAGCAGGCGGAAAGCCTCCACATATGGAATCTCTTTTTTTCTTTTTTTTTATTTTAATTTTATTTTTATTTTTATTTTTATTTTGTCAATATACAATGTAGTTAGTTATTGTGTCCTATCACCAAAACCTCCCTCCCTCCTCCCTCTCCCCCCTCCCACCCAGATGTGTCCCCTCCATTTTCTCATTGTAAGATCTTCAAAAAAAAAAAAAAAGTTGAGGTTGTTAAATCTTCCTCTCCCCCCCCCCC
>NW_007733155.1:15112-20033 GCF_000696425.1 Galeopterus variegatus | reverse complement strand
TTTTTGATAACATCTTCAATCTCCTTTATTGTTGTTGGCCTATTCAGGTTTTCTATATCTTTTTGGTTTAATTTTGGAAGCTTGTGTGAGTCCAGGAATTTATCCATTTCCTCCAGGTTTTCGAACTTGTTGGTGTATAGCTGTTTATAGTAGTCTCGGATGATTCCTTGTATTTCATTTGGGTCAGTTGTAATATCACCTTTTTCATTTCTAATTTTTGTTATTTGAATCTTCTCTCTTCTTTTTTTTGTTAGCCATGCAAGTGGTTTGTCGATTTTGTTTATCTTTTCAAAAAACCAACTTTTTGATTTGTTGATCTTTTGTATTGTTTTTTGGGTTTCCATTTCGTTAAGTTCTGCTCTGATCTTGATGATTTCTTTCCTTCTGCTAACTTTAGGTTTGGATTGTTCTTGTTTTTCTAGTTCTTTAAGGTGCATTATTAGATTGTTCACTTGCCAGCCTTCCATTTTTCTGAGGTAGGCGTTTAATGCAATAAATTTCCCCCTTAGTACTGCCTTTGCTGTATCCCACAAGTTTTGGTATGATGTATCATTATTTTCATTAGTTTCAATAAATTTTTTTATTTCCTGTTTGATTTCTTCTTGGACCCATGTATCGTTAAGTAGAATGCTGTTTAATTTCCATGTGTTTGTATACTTTCCAGTGTTTTGTTTATTATTGATTTCTAGTTTTAATCCATTGTGGTCTGAGAAAATACATGGGATAATTCCAATTTTTTTGAATTTGTTGAGACTTGATTTGTGTCCTAATATGTGGTCTATCCTGGAGAATGATCCATGTGCTGATGAGAAGAATGAATATTCTGAGGTTGTTGGATGGAATGTTCTGTAGATATCTGCCATGTCCAATTGGTCTAAAGTTTTGTTCAGTTCTTGTGTTTCTCTGCTAATTCTTTGCCTGGTTGATCTGTCCAATATTGAAAGTGGGGTGTTTAGGTCCCCTGCAATTATAGTATTAGTTTCTATTTCCTTTTTTAGTTCTAATAGAGTTTGTTTTATGAATCTGGGTGCTCCAACATTGGGTGCATACATATTTATGATTGTTATGTCTTCTTGATGTATCAGTCCTTTTATCATTATGTAGTGACCCTCATTGTCTCTTTTTTTGGTTTTTAGTTTAAAGTCTATTTTGTCTGATATTAGTATAGCTACTCCAGCTCGTTTTTCTTTTCTGTTTGCTTGGAAAATCTTTTTCCATCCTTTCACTCTTAATCTATGTGAGTCTTTATGGGTGAGGTGAGTCTCTTGTAGGCAGCATATAGTTGGGTCGATCTTTCTTATCCAGTCAGCCAATCTGTGTCTTTTGATTGGTGAATTTAAACCCTTGACATTAAGGGTTGTTATTGAGAGGTGTTGCTTTATTCCTAGCATTTAATTATTTTTTTGGTTTTCTTGAGTGATATTTGTTCCTTGCTTTTTGTTTTGCTGTTTGTTTTCTGTGTTTGTTGGTTCCTGAGGTTGCCTCTAGTGATTATGATCGTTTGATTTCTTTTCATGATAGTCATTTTTATTATAGTAGTGGATTTTTATTTTACTTGGATTGTTATGGCAGTGGTAGTTAAAAAAAAAAACAAAGAGGATTAGAGAGAGAGAGAGGTTTTAAAAGGAGAAGGAACGAGCATTCCGGCTGTCTGGGAAGGATGGAACTCAGAGGGCGTCCCCAATGAGTTGTGCCATTCCCAGGAGATGGGTTCCTGGAACCCAGGAAGGAAGGGAGTGTAAGTCATCACCTAGACCCTCACTTCCCATAGGCAAAATGCCAGAGGAGCCGGAAGGACCTAACGCATTAGGGTTTACTGGACAGTGGGGGTCCTGGACCCGGTAGGAAGAAGGTTAGATGGGTTCAAGGATGAACCCAGGAAGGAGGAAGGTTAAAAGGAGTGAGAGAAAGAGAGAGGGAGGAATGGGAGGTTCAGCTTCTGGGGCCGGGAATGGGGAATGTGATTAGGGTGAAGTTTTAAATAATCTACAAGCCTGACAAAAGGAAAAAGGGGGCTTACCTAACGGATGAGCTGGTGGTGGGTGAAGGAAGTCAGAGCTGGAGAAAATGGACTAGGGCAGACCGTCAATCCCGGGGGGTCGTGGAGGAGTCCGAGGAGGTCCAAGGAAGGAGTCCCCTGTCACAGGGTGAACTCCTTCCTGGGTTTCGGCACCATAATGAAAGGGACGCACGGAGGAAGGAATCACGCGAGACCCGGGCTAACAGTTCGCCAGAGAAGTTCCGCTTTATTCAAGGACTACACATACATTTATAGGGTGCTGTGCTCCGGGGCGGGAGAGAGAGTGGACGGGGCGGTAACTGATTGGACGGGGCTGGGCAGGAGGTGAGCCTTGACCTGTGACTGGCTGAGGTTTGGCGTGGGTGGGCTTGGGTGTTGGTGCCAGCGAGCTTGTTTACTGTGGAGAAGAACCAGGAAGGGCGCCATATTGCCAGGGTTTGTCCCTGTTCAGGCGCCCATGGGGTCCCTACAGGGGTGATCCCAGTTCCACTGTACAGCCACTCTCCCACCCGAGCCTTGGAACCAGCCATTCCCAGCTTCCAGTGATGTCACAGTATCAAGCATCCTTCCCAGCCTTCTGTATTCAATCACTTCCTCTTGGCTGAAGCATTTCTGCTAGCTTGTAAACATGCTTAAGCCTCTCCTGTTTAAAAATACATATATGTGCATGCACACATACATGCATGTGTGCATGCAAGCATGCGTGTGTACCTGTATGCCCTGTGTGCATACATAGACATGTGCATGCATGTGTGTTTGTGCATTGTTTATGCATGTAGACATCCCTAGGTACATACATGCACACATAGATGTATACGTCTGCTCATGCTTATACCTCATCGTCAGTTACTGAGAAGAGCAAGTGAAAATTGCCAACTTTCCTATATAGCAGGAATAACCACTTAAACATAACTTTACACTCCCATCCGCCATAGAAACAATTATAATACATCTGGAATAACTCAGTATATGTGCAATCTCCACATTACAAAAAAGGTTACTCTTCACTGAAGAATGTGAAAGACCTGAATAAAAGTGGAGAGACGGAGTACGTTTCTGCATGAGAAGACTCACTTGGTAGAGGTGTCAATTGTCCCCAAATCGGTAAATCTAAGAAAACTCCCAGTTCCCTCTCAACAGGATTTATGTATATTGCATGCATCTGGAATATCAAATGTGCAGGAATAGCAAAAGAATGGAAATACAAATAAATAAATACACAAGGAAGGAACTCACCCTAGCACACACAGTGCCTATGACAAAGCTAGAGATATTGAACAGGGTAGTATCGGCAGTGGGGCAGACCAACTAAAGGAAGAGGATGCAGATAAAATCAGTGTCCAAATCAGCAGTGGGACAGTGTCTCACCCATGTGGAAGGAGAGGAAGAGAAACGAGCGAGGAGTGGGAAGAGAGGGAAGGAGGGAGGGGGACAGAAAAACTGAAAAACAACTGAGTAAAAACCATAAGGAACTTTGTTTATAGCCTCAGCATAGAGGAAGTTTGGAAAAGTATTTATAAATTTAAATTCTGCAAAAGGAAAAACATTTGCTTCACACAAACATTAACTGAAGATAAAAGATTTTTAAAAGGCAAATGATAAAAAGAAGAAACTATTTGCAATATGTAGAACAAGGAAAAAAGTAATATCTCAAATATATAAAGATCCACAAATCATTAGGAAAGATAAACATCCCAATGTGCCCACCGTGAAGGAGACCTGAGCAGCGGCTCCTATGAGAGGAGCCACACACGACCAGCGAGCAGCGAGCAGGTGGAGACCAGCCATCCCTGGGATATTCAGGGAAAACAACTTGACATAGCAATTAGATGCCACCCCTGCCCCCACTCACAGTAGGGTGTCAAAAATGCAAATGCCTGCAAGGGTGTGGGGAAATGAACACAGCCGGTTCTGACTGGCGCAATCTTTGAGGAGCAACACGGCAGTAGTGGACAACATTTTGCACATGTGGGTGTTTCTCTTTTTTCAGAAATTCCACTTTTAGGAATCTATTTGACATAAATTCTCTGATTTGGGCACAAAGACATGTGTCAACAATGTACAGAGCTCTAATAACAAAAGGTTAGAAGCAGCTTAAGTATCCATCAAAGAGAAACTAGTTAAGCCATGGCTCCTGAAGAACCGTGCGGCCGTCTGAAAACTAAGACGTTCCTGTAGGTCGTGATGTTAGAATGTCAGCAAGGCCCGTCATGACCCCGGATTCCTCTGATTATAGCATGTGTGGATGGAAGTAAGGAGGGGACGTGAAATGCACAGAACAGCATTTGGGAGTAAACTGGCCAATTTACCCCAGTCCTTTGTGCAGAAGGGGGGGCCTGTCCGCTCACCTGTCCCTGGGCTAGAAGGAGCCTAAGCCTGATTCCCACATTTCACCTTTTACTCTCTGTCTCTCTCTCTCTGTCTCTCTCTCTGTCTCTCTCTCTCTGTCTCTCACTCTCTGTCTCTGTCTCTATCTGTCTCTCTCTCTCTGTCTCTCACTCTCTGTCTCTATCTGTCTCTCTCTCTCTGTCTCTCTCTCTGTCCCTCTGTCTCTCTCACTCTGTGTCTCTCTCTCCATCGCTCTCTGTCTCTCTCTCTCCATCTCTCTGTCTGTCTCTCTCTGTCTCTCTCACTGTCTGTCTCTCTGTCTCTATCTGTCTCTCTCTCTCTGTCTCTCTCTCTGTCCCTCTGTCTCTCTCACTCTGTGTCTCTCTCTCCATCGCTCTCTGTCTCTCTCTCTCCATCTCTCTGTCTCTCTCTGTCTCTCTCTGTCTCTCTCTCTGTCTCTCTCTCTGTCTCTCTCTCTCTGTCTCTCACTCTCTGTCTCTGTCTCTATCTGTCTCTCTCTCTCTGTCTCTCTCTCTGTCCCTCTGTCTCTCTCACTCTGTGTCTCTCTCTCCA
>NW_007733155.1:0-14356 GCF_000696425.1 Galeopterus variegatus | reverse complement strand
TCTCTCTGTCTCTCTCTGTCTCTCTCTGTCTCTCTCTGTCTCTCTCTGTCTCTCTCTGTCTCTCTCTGTCTCTCTCTGTCTCTCTCTGTCTCTCTCTGTCTCTCTCTGTCTCTCTCTGTCTCTCTCTGTCTCTCTCTGTCTCTCTCTGTCTCTCTCTGTCTCTCTCTGTCTCTCTCTGTCTCTCTCTGTCTCTCTGTCTCTCTCTCTCCATCTCTCTGTCTCTCTCTGTCTCTCTCTGTCTCTCTCTCTGTCCCTCTGTCTCTCTCACTCTGTCTCTCTCTCCATCGCTCTCTGTCTCTCTCTCTCCATCTCTCTGTCTCTCTCACTGTCTGTCTCTCTGTCTCTCTCTCTCTCTCTGTCTCTCTGTCTCTCTGTCTCTCTCTGTCTCTCTCTCTCTCTCTCTCGCCTGGTTCGAGACAACAGTGGTGCATATTACTGTATTTCTTTTGTAATCAGCAGGGGTGGGGCAGCGTGTTCAAGAATCCATTACGCTCTAGTGCGCTGGACAGAGACTGTCCTGGATCCATAGACTCGCACCCTGGTACACGGGTGGTTCCCTGAGAGGTGATTTTGGGTGACTAGATTCTCGTGGCTGGACAGTCATTTTTACCTGTCTCTAAATATGGATGAAAAGGTATTGAAGCCGACTGTCCTCTACTGTCATCACATTGGCCAGTTGCTCCTCTGTGAGGGGCGGTGTGTGGGGGAGGTTGGGGGGGACAGGAGTCCTGCCTGGAAGGGTGCAGAGGGTTCCAGGGGAGCCCCCAGCTCCAGATCAACTTTCCGCCTGCGTCAGCCCGTCATCAATCTTGTGGAGACTAAGGACAGGTTAGGCACCTTATTGCCACCATCTGAACAAATGCTCACCACCTGGGACCCTCTCCCCATCCCGAAGAAACCAGGGCCTGGTGTTGCCATAGCCACTGCGTCTCTAGGCCACGCGGACCTGAGTGGACTGTGGCATGGCAGGACGTGTGGGTGCTGCGGGGCTGCGCGGAGCCAGGTCAGTGCACAGCGACCAGCCCTTCTTGGACATTTGGTTGCAGTTGATTTTGTCCAAACACGCATTCCTCTCAGGCTGTCGGGCCAGGCCGGACATGAGTAAGGCAGGAGCCTTCAGACAGCACAGTGTCCAGCTGGGAAGGCTGCATCCCGCACCTGGGGAGTGATGCTGTCTGGTCTGAAATGGGGTCCTGTCCTGCAGCCCCTCGGTCAGCTTCTGCATTTCCCACTCCAGGCTAATCTTCCCAAAGTACCGCTTACAGACTCGCCCCCTGCACCACCCGCTACAAAGCCAGAAGCCTGGAGTGCTTTCCCTGACTCAGCTGCAGCCTCAGTCCCCTGGGGAGACCCTCACCGATCCCATACTAGGTCAGGCCCCTGCTATCTGTCCCCACAGACCCTGAACCCTCCCAAAGAGCACAAGCATCCCAGCGTTTCCAGGTGGCAGTGCTCGTGTTTGCTGAGGAGCAGTCACGGCACCACTAGGCAGAAGCAGCTCCTCACAGCTCTGTTTCTTAGGTAGCTAGAGCCAGTTTTACAGGTGAGTGTGTCCTAACATACCATTGCCATGTGAAGAACAGCGTAGATACCTTGAAAGAAAAATATTGTTTCACTGTTAAATAACGGCAAGTGCACTGTGGAGAGCTGCATAGCTCTTCAGTTCTCAGACCACACTGGACATTCCTTTTTCCACATTCATCTTCATACGATACTTGGTGAAGACACGCCCCTGCGTAAAGGAATGGAGCATGGTTTCCTGTTGAAAAGTGTTAACTCTGTCTAGCTAGGTTGTGCATGAGGTGCGGTGTCCGACAAATGTCAGGTGTGCTCCCTTTAGAAATACATTCTTCACCGCACCCCTGCAAGTTTGCTGCTGCACCTTGGGACACCGTGGCACAGAGACTTGTCCTGTGCCCGGACAGAAGGCCACAATGTAACAAAGACATTGTGTCCTCTAACTCACATACTCGGTCAGTGAAACTCCAACCGCACTTCCAAGTTTGCTTTACTACGGTTTTGAGTTGTTTCTGGTGGAGAGGAGAGAGAGAGTGTGAAATGGAACAAGAGAATTTTAATTCTCTTTGGAAAGAAAAAGAAATTCCTCTAACAGCACAGACTGTTCTACTAGAGAGCACGAGGGAGGGGCGCAGTCCCACCCTTGCTGCCCTGAGGCCAGTCCAGGCTGGGTCAGCTGCTGTGGTGGGGCTTGTGGTTTCTTCCAGCTCCCCAGCATCTGAACCCCCTTCCTAACTCAAGGGCATCCCCACCACAGGAGTTTCTGTGGGAAACGAAGTACACACCTTCTGCAGAAGGTATGCAGGCCAGACACCCCCTGGATGACCAATGAGACACATCCAGCCCGGATTTGGATGTGGAGATACAAAGACAGGCAGCTCCTCCTGGAGGCATTTGGGGGCTGCCCCTTGCCACTGTGTCCTGGAGTTTGTGCCTGATTTTCCAATTGGCCCTCGGTGTCAGAGCACTATCCTTTCCATGAATCATTTCTCACCACGTCGGCTCCTGGACTCACTGCGTCCCAGCACCTGTCACCCGGCCCAGTGGCCTGCTTGTGTGAGCTCCTTGAGGGTGGGGGCAATGCTCATCCCTGGGTGCTCCAGGCAGGGTACAGGGAACATTATCCAAGTAGGAGAATCACACAGTCTGACGAGAGGTGGCAAGATGTTTAGCCTGTGAGATTCCCTGGAACCCACTGTGCCTGGCACAGTCCCCTTCCTGTCTGCTCTCCTCAATGGTGTCCCTTGAGCCAGGCCTCCAAGAGAGCCTGCAAGGGGTCCAGCTCTCAGGGGAGGAGGTTGGCTGGGGTCTGCAGTCAGGGCTGATGCAGAGAGTGGAACTTTAAGCCTTGACTTGCTCTGGCTCCTAAGGACAGTGCTGTCTTGTCCACTCGCAAGAGGGGCAGTGGTCAAGTTCCATAAAGGAAAACGGTGATGGATTGACACGGCCACAGTTGCAGTGCTCAGGACAGTTGAGACGCGTTCTGAGAATGTGTGGTTTTCAGCTCTACCCATTTGCCTGCTTCTGACCTTTCTGGGGCTATTTTAGCCTTTCATGCCAAGGACACATCTTTCCAGCTTCATTTTACACAAACACGCTTTAGTCAGAAAGTGAAGTCAGGCAGGGGCTGTGAGCGTGGCTGGGGGGGCAGGGCCGTCCACCTTCTCCACCCCACACCCCAGCGCCTGGCACCCGGGAGGGCACGTCCTCCTGTGGACGAGCTCAGACCCAGAGAAGTGCTATGTCTGGGCAGAGACGCAAACACTATCCCCAACCTTCCTCTCTGCCAGCCCTTGTGGACACGACAGGCTGGACTGAGAGGAGAGACCGTCAAGGCCGAGGCCAGCTCCCCACAGTCTGTCACAACCAGTGAATCGTTTCCAAATGTAATCAGGACCCAGATGGATCAAAGAGTTCACTGGAAAACTGTTCAGTGTCATTCCCGTTTGGGGGAAGGACTTTCTGAGCATGAAAGGAAGGGTTTGATAGATGTGATCATAAAAATGCCAACCTTATGCATGAACAAATTTAAAACTATAAGGAAAACAGGAAAATATATGAAAAGATCATACAAAAGTAATTGTTAAAATTGTCATGAAGAAAAAATAATAGGAAGTAGGGACTTCTGGTTTATGAACAAAGAGATAGAAATGAGCTTTATGTTTTTGTGCATTCATTGTCACTAGTGATAAAAACTCAGACAAGGGGACGCCCTTCAGCCACCATATTTATATGCCTTCTTGAGGATGGGAGCCAGCTCTGAGGTAAACTGAAGATGGCTGTGGAATCTTCTAGAAGGCAGTGAGCCAATATGCGCCCAGAGCTTTAAACTGTCCCTAGCCTTTGACCCAGTAATCCCAATTGGAGAAATTTACTGGAGGGAAGACTCTGAGATGCAATGTGTATGTACGTGACCATGTTCTTATAGTAGGAAAAAGTGAAAAGGGGACAGAGCAGGCAGCCATTGTCTCACAGGCAGCCATTGGCCCCCTCCCAAGCAGAGCCTGAGACACGGATTTGGGGGAGAGGGGAGATCATTTGGGCCAGTGAGGCAGGGACAGAGGGAGCCAGGATGAGAAGCTCTCTCTATGCCCCTGCTGGGGGCTGTGCGGCTAGACTGTGCCAAGGCCTTGAGAAGTCCACAGAATGCCTCCCACGGCCCACCACAAACACACAGGAGGCCCTGCCCCTGAACAAGGGCTGCTTCCTGGGGCAGAGAGGACAGGCTGGGAATAAACCCGAGTCTGCGTTTGCAAGAACCGCCTGCTGCCACCAGAGGTGAGGTCAGTGGAGGGGCCACCAAGAGCGTCAGATCCATCGGAAATAGCAGGTTCCTAAGCACCTGAGAAGACACTCACAGCCCGTAGTCACCCAGGTCACAACACGGCAGGCCCAGAGAGTGCCCGCCTTCCCTCCCCTGGTTGGATGCCCCACTGATGTCCTCGGGCCCCTGTCCACCCTGTAGCCATCCTTCTTATAGAAGGCAGATCCAGTATTGCATCCCGAGTGCAGAGTCCGGAATGGCCCCATACCCTGAGCTCAGCTTCCGCCCCACTCTCACACATGGCCTGGCCCTGTCCACCCACCAGACACCCTCACCCCCACAGTCCAGCTGCCCGCACTCTGAGCTCCAGCCCCACCGACCATCACCCCCCACCCACCTGTGCCTGGTCCACTTCTGCTGAGCCTCTAGTGCCTAACCCAGAGGCCCTCCTCCTGCAGAAGCATTGGGGGAGCCCCAGGCCTGGGGTCACCCCCAGCCATACATATCCCACACCTTGCCTCTCTCAGCAGGCACTTACATACTCGGTTATGAGCAGCTGGCTTTCCACCGTCACCCGCTGGGCTGCCAGCTCCAGGAGGCCGGGACAGTGACCGTTGTGTTCATTAACAGCCAGTTCACCGCCATTGCCCAGTTAAGAATGTGTGGAATGAGTGAATTTGGTGAAGGAGAAGGGAGGCTCAGGGGAGGTGGCTTGAAGGGAAGCGTTGGCTTCTTGAACTCTGCGTATCTGTGTTGTTTGACTTTGCAACAAGCACGTATTCATACACAGTATACTTCAGCGATTTAGGTTAAAACTGCTTATTAGAAAGAGTTCTGAGCCATATCCTGCAACTGCACACAGTTTGCCTCGGAATGCAATAATATTGTACCAATGCTCGGGTCCCTGGCCCTTCATGGCCTCCAGAGACCTCCCTGTTTGGAGTTTGCTGGGGTCAGTCAGCCTCTCTGCAGAACTCGTTCACTGGCCAGCTCACACCACCACGACTAGCAACAGCCTGCGTGGAGGAGCGGCTGAGCAGCCTCTTCCTGCCTGCTGGGCTGACGGAAGCTGTAGTGTATGAGGCACCCTAGGGCCTGCTGTGTCCGGGCCCCTGGGCTGAGGGCAGCCTATGGCCTGCTGGGCAAGGGAAAGTGGGCAGGAGGGGCCTGGAGCTCCCCTCGCACATCCTCACACTGACCGTGTGCTCCACCAGGTGCTGGGACACAGGCCTCAGGGATCTCAGTGCCTGGAGATGTACTCACCGAGGGCCATTCCGGGCCCAGGTGCATCTTCCCACAGGGAGCCAGATCAGGTGGCAGATTGTGCAGATGGAGGGCTGAGACTTTCGTGGGAACCTCTTTTGATGACCACCCATCCCCATGGGAATGGCTGTGAAGCCCCTGAGGAGCTCCAGCTGGGAGGTGAGTTAGAAGGTCCCCTGCAAGTGGGAGAGCCCTTCTCTACAAATGGCCCGCCTGAGCTCCAGATGGTGACAGTCAGTGGCCTGTCCATCAACTAGCATTTATGCAGCAGCTGTGCCAGTGAGCAAAGTACCTTTGCAGTGTCCAGTTCCTTATGGCCAGAGGACCTACCCGGATCACAGGTGGAAGAACTGTCCAGTCTCAGCAGGTTGATCCTGGAGCTATTGTTCCCAGACCATGCTGGTTAGAAGGGCCATTTAATCTCAAGAGCCCATGCATGCTTGAGGGACAGCTGGGGTTGCTGTAGTATCCAGCAATGCCAGCCTTCCCTGCTGCTGGAGTGCGACCAGCCCAGCATTGTGCCCTCATTTGCTGGAGTGAGGGGACCAGCTGAGGAGAGCCTGGCTTTGTTAGGAGGCAGTCCTGGTGTGTGCTCCGGGCTCGAGGGGACCCCCAGCCCAGCCCAGCCCCAGGGCTACAGAAAGTGAAGGAGCCCTGTGTACACTTTGCCGAGGGGAGGAGGAAGGGAGCCACAGAGCACCCCCTTGGGGAGGCTGATGATGTCTCACAGATGGTGAAGTCCTTCAGCGTCTCACCACAGAAATTTCCGTGAATCTGCTGTTCACAGATGCGTGTCCAAGGGGTTTCCCTGGAGAGAACTGGAGCAGTTTCTGTTCAGGGATTCAGATCTCTGGGGAGAGAGCATGCAGTTAGGAGGCAGCAACTCCAGTGAGGCTTCAGAAGCTGCCCGAGGCTACTGACCAGGGCCCGGAGGCAGTGAGGGGAGAGGGAGGCTTCGTGCCTCTGCCCTGATGTCCAGGCTCCCTTGATCTTGTTCCAGGGTGTTCTTGGAGCCAAGTGGAGTGCAGTTCCTAGGAGCTGAGATTCTGGTCAGGGCTGGCACTTCCGCCCCCAGGAGAGAATCTTCCAGGGCCCAGCCCTGGGGGAATGGTGTCTTGCCTGGAGCTGCATGAGCTGGGGGTGCCCAGGCAGCCTGGCCTTGCCTGCACCCACCCTGCTGCCCAGTGGTAGCGCACGTGGTGTATAGGGGTGCACCTGTGCCCGTGTGGATGGCTGCCCCTCACCCCCATGCTGGCCCAGACCTCCACAGAGTTTCCATGTGCCAGTGGTCTTTGGGCTCAACTTACAGCAGCCCATTTGCATGTCAGGCAAGGAGGTAGCAGGTGGGTGACAACCCCTTGGGGACTTCCGCTCACCTGAAGTGGTGATCCCAAAACATGATCCCAGGTTCTTTGAGATGTTAGGAAGGTTGAGCCTCAGAATGCAGGTAAAGGTTAAGGCCCCAAAAGCAATGGTTTAGATTTCCAGAGGTGCCTGCCTCAGTCCTGGCATCAGTAACAGGTTTAGCCCTGGCCACCTAATTGTACTAGCCCCTGGAGGCCAGCAGGTGGCCAACTCTCCTGGGCAGCGGTCAGAATGTAGCACCCTGGACAAGCAGCAAGGACACAGGGCAGCTACATCCACGTCTCCTGCATGTCCCACATTCATGTCCATGCTCTCCTGGAATCCTTCTGGCTGGAGGTGGGGCCCAGAGAAGGGAAGTGCCATGCCTAAGGTCACAAGCAAATCAGTATCGCAATGGGACCCAGCTCCTGACTCCTAATGCTGCAGCTCTTGAGTGTTCCTGGGGCTGAGCCCCACTGCTATGTGCTAAGCATAACACCCTAGACGCCAAGGGCCAGCAGCCTCCAGCTGGCACTGCAGCATGCTGCACTGTTGCAGAGACTCGTGTTGCAGCAGGAGGTCCTGCAGGAAGACAGGCTCTCTTGGAAGCCAGGTCAGTTGAAAGCATATGATTTTTTAATGAGTATTTGCTGGCCTGGGGGACCTGGAAAACAGGGCAGAGGGCTATTTATTGAGACCTGTGACCTCCACTCCTGCCCCTCTCAGCAAGTTTAGGCGTTCTGACAGCCTGCCTAACCCCTCCACGTTTCTCTCCCATCCTACAGGGATGCACAGCAAGAGGAAAATGGGGTCAGGGATCAGTATGCAACTCAGATCAGGGTTCAGTGTGCGACCAGGATCGGGGATCAGTGTGTGACCAGGATCAGGGATCAGTGCTTGACCAGGATCGGGGATCGGTGAGTGACCAGTGTCAGGGCTCAGTGTGTGAGCAGGGTCAGGGCTCAGTGTGTGAGCAGGGTCAGGGCTCAGTGTGTGAGCAGGGTCAGGGCTCAGTGTGTGAGCAGGGTCAGGGCTCAGTGTGTGAGCAGGGTCAGGGCTCAGTGTGTGAGCAGGGTCAGGGCTCAGTGTGTGAGCAGGGTCAGGGCTCAGTGTGTGAGCAGGGTCAGGGCTCAGTGTGTGAGCAGGGTCAGGGCTCAGTGTGTGAGCAGGGTCAGGGCTCAGTGTGTGAGCAGGGTCAGGGCTCAGTGTGTGAGCAGGGTCAGGGCTCAGTGTGTGAGCAGGGTCAGGGCTCAGTGTGTGAGCAGGGTCAGGGCTCAGTGTGTGAGCAGGGTCAGGGCTCAGTGTGTGAGCAGGGTCAGGGCTCAGTGTGTGAGCAGGGTCAGGGCTCAGTGTGTGAGCAGGGTCAGGGCTCAGTGTGTGAGCAGGACCAGGGCTCAGTGTGTGAGCAGGACCAGGGCTCTTACCCACTCCCCTGCTTTCTCCCTCTTCCTTTATGAGCAGCCTGTACCATCTGTCCAATAATTATAACAATTTAAATTGAGCGTTTCATTTGGACTGTGTTGTCCACTCTCCTTAAGGACCTTAGGATGCAAGCAACAGTTTCATTCCCATTTTGGAGGGAGGAGACAGGGCCAGAGCGGTTGGGAAGGCACCGGTAACCAAGTCCTGCACCCGTCATCCGCCCGCCTGCATGGACAGCCCAGTCCCGCGAGTGCCGTGCTCCGCGGTGCACACTTAGGCTCAGACATGGAAGCAGCTCAGACTCACGGCCTGTCACTGCTCTCTGGGGAGGCCGCCAGAAATCACCCAGCACAGAGCCCCATTTCCAGGATAGGAAAGAAAGGCTCTGAGCAGCCAGTGGCCTGCCTACCAGGTAATATTCAGCCCCTAGCCCCTCACAGCGTCACCAAAGAAGCCCAGCAGGCCAACAGGGGCAGCTCTCCACAGGACTGCCCCAAAGCAGCAGCAAATCCAAGCGCACCTCTGGGTGGGGTGGAAAGGCACAGAGGTTCAGGCAGCTCCGGGACTGGCTGTGGAGCCGGGTACTCAGCATGGTCCTGCTTTCTGTGGGACCTCTGGCAAGTCCCACCGCTCATGCCCTGGTCTCTCCCTCCAAGCAGCAGGGGCCACATCACAGCAGAGGCCATCTAGATAGGTCAGCCCAGGCCCTCAGCATGGCACCCTGGGGACTCTGAGCAAGGACATCTGTTGGCTTACCTAGCCAAGCCAACAGGAGCAGAGGCTGCAGTCAGAGCAGGTGGCTCCCCGTTGCTGGGCAGGGCAGGCAGGTGGTGCCCCATCCAGAGTTCAGGGTATCTGGCCTGGACCAGCTGTGGCTGAGGTGGGGCAGTTATGTCCCTCACTGATGTCCAGCTGTCTCCATCCCGACATGTGTCATTCCCTGAGTTGTGGTCAGAGCAGTAAATACCTGTGGGGTCCACAGCCCTGATGCTCACTCTCTCCTCCTCCAGGGCACGTCTTCCAGGGCATGCTGCCTGCTCGGCCATCATCACAGCTGTACTGACTGGGCAGCCAGAACAATGCACATTTACTGTCCACAGCTCTGGAGTCTGGAAGTCCGAGATCCAGGTGTGGCAGGGCAGCTCCTCCCAAAGCCGCTCATTGGTGTGCAGACGGCGTCTTCTCCCTGTGTCTCACACGGTTGTCCCTCTGTGTGTCTGTCTCCTGATCTCTTCTTATAGAGACACCAGCCCTGTTGGATCAGGGCCCCCTAGTGACCTCATTTTACCTTAGTCACCTCTTTAAAGGCTCTGTCCCCAAACATAGTCACACTCACAGGTGCAGGGGTCAGGGTGTCAACATATAAATTTGGGGAGACACGATTCAGCTGGTAACACAGGGAGAGGTAAAAATGGGTCATTTTCACATGCTTGGAGTAGGGCATGACAGACACCGACACTGAGAGCTCTGCAGGGGCAAGTTTGTCACCGCCACCTCCCCATGCACCTCCACATAGCAGCGGCTCAAGTGAGGCTGAAGGCCTGGACACAGGAGGATGCTGGGGGGGAGGTGTCAAGAGCAGATGACGTCACATTTCACCAACCACATGACACCGTCAACTTTGGAGAGCCCCACAAGTGTGCATCCCACTTGGAATGAAGAAACATAGCCAGTTAGGCTGAGACACCAGCAGCCTGTGAAATCTGTCCCAACTTCAAAAACATGAAAACCCAGAAAGAAATGGATTTGACAGTGTGTGAGTATCTCCTAGGAAAGCCAGGGGGTGCCAGGAAGAGGGAACCGTGGAGTTAAAGCACAAGGGACCTTCCTCAATGCTGGGGGTGTGCTTGGTCCCCCCCACCCCCCAGCCTGGATCCTGCAGGCTGTACGGGGCAGGGCCTGAGGATGGGTCAGGTCTGAGGACACTGGTGATCTTGGGGGATCCCACCTTTGATCCCCAGGAGTCGCCAAGACCCCTTCCCTACCTTGGGGCAGCCCAACCACAGAGTGCTTGCTGGAGTGGTGCACGGGAGACGCTGGCCGACCCTCACCAGCCCCCCACCTTATCCACCTGCCTTACCCACCAGGCTGCCCACCCCTTCCCTACCTTGGGGCAGCCCAACCACAGAGTGCTTGCTGGAGTGGTGCACGGGAGATGCTGGCCGACCCTCACCAGCCCCCCACCTTATCCACCTGCCTTACCCACCAGGCTGCCTTCCAAGCCAGGTGGGCTCTGAGGTTTCTCCAGTCTCCGCACACAGTAGGCACTCAGCGGTGAATGAATTACACAGCACCACTCTGGTCCTCTGTGTGACCTGGAGCAAATCCAGGTCCCTGTGCCCTGCCAGAGATTCTCACACTCCTGGCCAGAGCCTGGGAATGTGCATTTCAACAGGCACCCCACGCTGGAAGCTTCTTTCCTCCCCTGCTTCCTGGGGTCCCTCAAGTTCCCACCCTGCCTCACCCAGGACTCTCCGGCCACCTCTCCTAGGGGCGCCTGCCTCAGGCCTTGGTCCTGTCATCACACCAAGTGCCCTCCCCCCAGGATGGGCAAGTCCCAGTCCCAGTCCAAGGTCACACAGCCAGCAGGAGGCAGACAGGCTTGGAACTCAGTGCTTCAAAGCCCACACTGTCCCTCAGCTTCTCCAAGGCTGACAGATTAGACCCCTCTGAGGGGTCCCCTTCTCATGGCCAGCCAGGGGACGGGAGATGAGTCCTCAGCTCACGTCCCCCTCCTCAGCCAGAAGCGGAGGGGGAGGTGGGCAGCATGCCGAGGGTGTGGGGGTCCAGGAGGTCGCTGGAAGGGGCTTAACTTCCACCGGCCGTGCCTGGCAGGGTTCTGGTTCTGTTGAACAAATAAATATTCAGGAATGAAAAGTACCAGGAACTAGGCTTTCCTCCCGACTGCAGGGATTCCAGGTGTGTGTTTTGGTCCCATTTTATGGATGAGGAAACTGAGGGCCCCCAGAGAGAAGTGACTCACCCGGTCACATGGGGGAGGGGAGGGTTCCTCCGCAGAGTGGGGTTGTGTCTTCCAGTGGGGGCCTTTCCCTGACAGACTAGAGGCTCTCAGGATGGGGACTGGCTCCTCCTCGTCTCGCTCCTGCGAATTCCTGGGAGCAGCCCTGAGAAAGCCCGCGCAGCTCGGCAGCACCTGCCCGGACCCTGGCAGACCCGCGACGGGCTCCTCTGTGACAGCCAGGATCTGAGCAGGGCTTCCACGCTCATCGTCCTGAGTCTTCACAGCTATCCCAGGGGAGCAGCTGGTTACAACCCCCACCTCAAGGAAGAGCGCCTGAGGCTTGGGGGCTGCGGGCTCCCCGGCCACCTGTTGGTGCCATGTGTACCTACCTCTGGGCGAGCAGAAGGGGACCAGAAGTCAGCCCAACTAGGAACGGCACATCCGCGATGAGGGCATCAGGCGACACCTTGACTGGCCACTGGTGGCCCTTCCCTGGGAGGTTTGTTTGGTGGGTTATTTTGTTACTCAGCTTGGTCTTTCTAAGCAACCTAAAGAGTGGAGCAAAAGTCATTAGGTGTGAGAAACAAGAACAGCCCCAAAGGTGTCCACTGTCTATCCCAGGAGCCCGTGGATATGTCACCTAATGTGGCAAAGGAGACCTTGCAAGTGGGATTAAGTCAAAGATCTGAGGTGGGGAGATGGTCCTCCTGGGCCCCACGTGTCACACAGGTCTTTATAAGAGAGAGGCAGGAGCGTCGGAGGAGGCAGGGACAGAGAATATGTAACATACAACAGTGAGGTGCATGGACCGCATCTCCCTGAAGCGTGCAGCTCCGTGAATTGTTTACACACGTGCATGCCTACGTGCCCACTCTCCTGAAGTGCCCTTGTGCGGTCCCCTCCCCGAGTGACCACTGTCCTGACTTCTGTCACAAGCTGATGGCCTTTTCTGTTCTTGAACTTCATGTACTGTGAGACGCACCCACGCTAGTGTGTGTGTCAGTACTTCATTCTTTCTGTGTTGCTGAGCAGTGTTCTGTTTGATGAATACACCACAAATTATTTATCTTTTATTCTATTGATGGATAGTTGGGTTTGTAAGGATAATGTACGGATACTGTAGGCACTCGAATGTAAGGATGCCGTGGGCACTCGAGCGGAGGGGGAAAAGCATTCCCTAGCAATATGGCACCCTTCCGGGTTCTTCTCCGCAGTAAACAAGCCCGTGGGCGCCAACACCCAAGCCCACCCACCTCAACCAGTCACAAGTCAAGGCCCACCTCCTGCCCAGCCCCGTCCAATCAGCTACCGCCCCGTCCACCCCCTATCCAAACCCAGAACGCAGCTCCCTATAAATGTACGTGCAGTCCTTGAATAAAGCGGAACTTCTCTGGCGAACTGTTAGTCCGGGTCTCGTGTGTTTTTCCCTTCAGGGTTATTTCTAGATTGGGAATGAACACACTTATAAAAGTCTTTTTGAGGATACGTGTCCTTATTTCTCCCGGCCCTGTGCCTGGGAGTGGAAGGCTGGCACTTAGGAGGCATTCGTTGAGCTTTGCTAGATGCAGCCACAGTCCTCCAAAGTGGCTCTGCCGTGACACACTCCCTGCAGCAGCGCACAAGTGCCCCAGTTGCTCCACAGTGTCGCTAGTGCTTGGGACTGGCCACTGACATTAGAGCCATCAGGGGTTCCCTTGCCACTCAGTGGGTGGGCTCTGTGCCCCTGCCAGATTCCAGGGCATAGAGATAGGGTTGCCAGACTTAGCAAAAGTGAAGAAACACAGGACACTGCATTTTGAATTTTTAACATATTGCATGGGACATGCTTATACTAAAAAAATGTTGTTTAACTGAAATTCAGATTTGCCTGGGCGCCCCGTCTGATGAAGCAGGGCTCTAGGAGACTGTGAGGAAGGTGGAGTTGGTTTGGTCAGGGCCTGTCGCCTCACACCCGGCTGGGCATGACTCAGCAGATCTGCTGTGAACAAGTCATGTCGGAGGAGAGTTAGTGCGCATGCACGCCCGTGCACCCTGGCTCGTTGCCGCTTTTGTGTGCTCGGTGGGCAGGGAAGGCAGCAGCTCTGAACCGCTGGTCTGCAGAGCTCCAGTCTAAAAGTAAAGCATGTGCACGACTGCCTGACCCAGGACCTGCACAGGATGGGGCACAGCGGTCTGTGATCCAGCCCGACAGCCCTCATATCCTCCCAGGAAAGGACTTGAGAGCTGCCTCTTGAAGGGCAAGTCGGATTCTGGCACAGGCAGGAGGCATCTGGGCCTCAGCCCAGGCCCCAGGCTCTATTGAGAACAGTGTGCTCACCATCCCCACAGGCTGCCTGGTGGCCTCAGCTGCTCTGCTGAGCAGAACCACCTGCCGCCCCAGCCCCTACTGCCTGAGTCTGCCTTGCTGCAGGTCCAGGGTCCCAGGCGGTTGCTCCTCCTCTGAGCGGCTGCTCCAGCCTCCCTTTCCCATTAGTGCAAGGCCGCAGGAGGACTTCAGGCCTTAGAAATAGCAGAATATGGAACAGAAACGGATGTCAGAACAGATAGGATCTGTGGGAGATTTTTAAAGGGAGAGGGTCATACTCTGATTTATGTTTTTAAAAGCAAAAAAAAAGTGAATGACGGCATTCTTTCACTGACCAATTTCCCTGGTCCATCCCTGGTCCAGGAGCCTGGGGAAGAAAATTCCACCCCTCACCTCTGGTCAGGAGACCCTTCCTGTGAGCAGGTGTATCCTGGGGTCCATATCCTTGGCTGGGAAGGTTCCACAGGTGAAACGCCCCACCTGTGACCTCCGACCAGGGGATGCCATGGGTAGCATCAGGACCCTTCCCCAGCTGCACATTCAGTCCCATGTGGGTGGTGGGCTGCTGTTGGGGGGTGGCTTACCCAGAAAGTCAGGGGTGGGGACTTGCTGAATTCCATCGCCAAAACTCCAAGAAAGGAGCTGTGGGACCTGAGGAGTTCCAAGACCATCTCAGAAAGGAGCTCAGGAGCCAACCCAGAGAGTTCTAGGACATTCCAGAATGCAGACACTGTCCCCAGCATGCTCCTTTGATCTTTTGGTCTGGGTCCTCCCAGGG
>NW_007733154.1:97227-116593 GCF_000696425.1 Galeopterus variegatus | reverse complement strand
TGGGACACAATAACTAACTACATTGTATATTGACAAAATAAAAATTAAAAAAAAAAAAAGAATATGTCCACAAATAAATTTGATTATAATTGATACTAAATTACCTCCTGAAAAACTTCAGTCATTTATAATATGACTCATTTCTCATACTCTTGCCCACACTGGTTTTTTCTTTAAAATCTTTAAAATTCCTATCAATGTAGCCCAGTCTTCCTCAGAAATTTTTCCCAAGACCTTAAACAATGATTGTGTTTTATGTTGTAAGAAGAATCTATAAAATGGGTTCATAAATTCTACTTCAGCAGAGTTGTAAAGCTCAAAGATGGAAATGACATGAAGTATGATTGTTGCAAATTCTCATGGAAACCTGAAGAAGAATTATGTTTACGAACATGACCTAAAACATTATTTTCAGCCATTTAGAGATAAAATTCTTCCTTCACCATGGCTGTAAACCAGGTATAGATTCAGAAGCATGAAAACCTCAGCACCCCCATTTCCAGCTCCCATACAATCAGTAACATACCTATGGTGAAGCTTCAACTCCCATCTCAGTTTACTCAGGATGCTCAAGTGTCCGGTGAATGAACATACATTTTCCAAGTGGAGTTTGCAGAGCACTGGTACTCTGAGCATTCTTAACAGGATCACACAGGTCTCTTTGAGAAATGCTACAGTAAGCTGAAAATGCTCATGCTAGATGAATGTTTCCACTTATCGAAAATATTGGCATTACGTGACAACCGTCATGAGCAGGTGTAGGCTAAATGCTGGACGTAACCCAATTCCCCCCTCCCCCAAGGAAACTACCCCTGGCCAACGTAGTTACCCAAGGTATATCCCCTTTAAGACAAATGGAAGACTGGAGGAAGCAGGGACCCTAAGTAAATGAATTAGCACTCCGGCGCTAAAACACTCTGGCGCCAGGAGAATAGTGAGTTGATTATCTACTCAGCCAGATCTTCTGTGCACTCTAAGTTATGTGAGCTGGGTGAGTGTCTGTGCAGAAGCTTGCAAATACTTTACACCCCTACTTTGATCTGTTCAGTATATAACTGCAGTATGTACCCCGTGGTGGTGCAGAAATCTAGCTGATCGGCCGCTGTCAGCGACTCCCATAAACCTAATAAACCAATGTCTCTATCTATGGAAATGCCGGGTGAGTTCTTTGGAATAGGCAAACATCGCATAAGTGCCCTCTCAGATTTGAGGCTTCCGTGATACAGTGGGGGCATCATTGCTTGCTCATAAACCAATGTCTCTATCTATGGAAATGCCGGGTGAGTTCTTTGGAATAGGCAAACATCGCGTAAGTGCCCTCTCAGATTTGAGGCTTCCGTGATACAGTGGGGGCATCATTGCTTGCTCTGAAATTTAATTTAGAAGACTTCCATGCTACAAAGGATCCTAGCATTCTGCCTCCTCACAGAGAAGGAAGCAGGATCATAGCTGTTGAAGTGCATTTTTAGGCTGCATGTGCCTAAAAATGAAGTTTTCATGGAGAGGATTTTCCAGCTGGGACCCTGAATGTGACACTCATGGCTCTGGCTCTAGCCCATTTTTTGATTGGGTGGATCCAAGGAATGTACTTCCTTGTTGGTATTGAAGAGGCTGTACAGGAGACTGGTGCTTTCCATGTTAGCCAATCAAGAGATATTTATAGAGGTCTGTTTTGTGGCTGATCCTGTGCTCAATGTGGGGCTTAAAGGAAAAATGAAGAAACAGTTTCTGCTACCATATTATTTTGCACAAATCAATCAACAACAAATTTAACTTGTTTATATATCTCTTTTTATATTTTACATTTTGCCTGGCATTCCCACTGCTACCATGCTAGTTTAAGTGCTGATTTTTTTAAGTCCATGGACTCCATTAGTAATTTTCTTTTACTCTAACATATATATGCTGTCACAATATTAGTCTTTATGTAACTTCTGTTCAAAAACTTTCAAAGGCTACACAGTTATCCATAATTAAAGTCCAAATTCTTAAAAGTTTTAATTCAAGGGTCTGCATTTTCTGATTCTCACCATATTTTGTAGGTTTTACCTTTTACTGTCTTTGTACTTAAGTTTGCTCAGCTGACCATGTTAGACAATTCACAGTTCTGCCAATACACTGACACCTCAACATCGTTCCTCATTTTTCTGAGAGTCTTCACTTCAAGGTTCGTTAAAAAATATTGCCAACTCTAAGAAGCCTTTCTTGATTACGTAAAATAGTAATTCTTCCTCCTACTTCTAAACTCCTACAGTATTTGGTTTGCAAGTCTCGTGATGCTTAACCTCCGGTTGCCTTGGGTAGGGATTATTATGCATAGGCACTGGCAGGTGGTAGATATAAGAGCAAAGATAAAGTGTTCTTTTTCTTTGACATTTTTTCCCAACAGCGATGACTGGTAAATTCTAAAGAGAAATGTTAAATACGAGGGGCCTTCAAAAAGTTTATTGAAATATTTGTATTATCTTCTAATTTTGTTTTTCCACAAGTTTTTTGAAGTATCCTCATTAATATAGTAATGATATAAAAAAAATACAAGATTTCAGAGGAGAGGGTTATCAGTGTAAGTTGGGGTCATTAAGAGAACTGTAAATATGAGGGTGGACTTTTCAGGATTCTCCATGTGGTCAGCCACCCAGTCTTCCTGTTTGGGGCTTCCCTGGAGGTATTTAATGTCTTTCCTAGGTATGCTTCTAGACTAGTGTACCCAAAATCCCATTGCACCTAAACTTGGTGCCTAATATTATAGGGTACTGGATGAGATCCGTTTGTGATATGAAGCCACAGCACAGCTGCATAACATTTTATGGGCCCATTTTATACGGTGGGGTTTCTCATTTTCAAAGAGACTCATTAAAAATCCTATTAAGCTATTAGGTGTCTCCGAGGTGATTTTGTGGTTTTAATTACAAATGCTGTCTTCATAGCAGACACTTTCCCACATTCATTAGGCAGATTTTACTTTTAGCTTCTTCTCAAATATAACTACTTAAGTTTCAACTTTACCCTTTTCAGGAAAAAAAGTGTTCACATAATAATGTTTACTATTGGTGAAGAGAACTGACTTAATGAGGGAAAATCACAGCTTCATGTGAACTCTTGGAACATTTCTCCTCTTCTCTAGTGCATCAGGTTCAGAGGGGGTGACTGTGAGCTTTCCATATACTCAAGGGTAGGTATTTTCCAGAATATCCCAATGCTGCCAGAACATTGTTTAAGTCTATGTTGATCCAACAGCAGGAGCAGAAGGCATGTCAGGGACCATGTCAAAATCAGATGGGCCTCTGGGTATCCCTTGAAGCCAGGGCATTTGGGGACAGATTTCTAGAACATTTCAAACACACTCTTACCTCAAGGTCTTTGTGCTTTTCCTTTGTAGGGGCCAAAGGAAAACTTCACCCCTAAGGGTTCACTAATAAAAATCACTGACAAATTTTGATGAATATGAAGAAAAGGCATAACAAGTTGTATTATTTAACAGTGCTGGGAGAAGGCGAAGCACAGGGGAATCACAAGAGAGTAATGTCCCAAATGTCCCATAGGGGTACAAATCTTACACACCAGTGTTCATGAGAGAGAGCCTGTGGTGTGGAGGTACAAGACCCAGAACAATGTCCTGAGACCAGGTTTCTCCAAAGTTCTGGGGGAAGGTGTCATCACAGGTGAAAGAAGGAAGTCAGAAGTTAAAGTTAAGTAGAGACATCTAGTATGCAAATAAAAATACTTCAGGTAGTCTCAGGGCTGCCTTCAGAAATAAGAGATAGTAGCCAAAGGAAGGGCACCTCAGAGGAAGACTGGCTGTCTGTCTTTTAGCAAGTCTTTTTTTTCCCCCAATTTCTCTGAATTAGCTATTTTGAAATATGTCAAAGAAATATATTTTGGGGTTGAAATATTTTGCTTTCTCACACCTTTTACCTAGAATGCTCTTCCTCCAGATATACTTGTGTGGTTCACTTCCTCACTTCGTTCTGCTCATGAGGTGACTTTATCAGCAGGGGCTTTCCTGACTACCCGAAATAAATTAGTATTCCTCTTCCACCCAATCCTGCTCCCACAATCTCACATCCTATGCCATTTATTCTACTCAAATTCTCTACACAGCACTTACCACCATCTGACATAATATTTACTTGTTTATTTTTTTACTATTTCCATCCATTGGAAGCTAAGCTCCAAGATGGCAGGATATTTCTTCTTAAATTGTACTATCCCTAGAGTTCAGAATAATGCCTAACATATAATATATATACACACATACACATACATACACACACAGAGACACACACATATATGTGTGTGTATTGAATTTAAAGAAGTGTCCTTTAAAGCATGAGTGGATTATACAATTTTGGTGCTCAAGATCCCGGACCAACCCTGCTTGCCTGACTTCCAGACCACGCCCTGAGCCACATGGCTATCTCAACTCTATATCCAGAGCTTTCTCACATTTTAAACATTTTAGCCGGGGGGGTGGGGGGGTGGGAAAGAAAAGAAAAGGCCAACCTTCTTTAGAAAGAACAGAATCAAGGTGGGTGTCAGGGGATTTGATCATTTGTCAGGACAAAGAACAAGTCCCACATTATTGAGAACCCAAAGATAAAACTCCTGCATCTATTCAATGTATTTAACATATACATTGTTGTTGTTGTAACCAAAGCAATTGAGCAAGCAAAAAACATACTGAGAAATCAATATCCCTTGCTGCTTAATAATGACTATCATTTTGTAAAGTGGAATGCCACAGCATGGTGGCAGCTGATGCCATTTGTTCTTCGTGGTGACATTCTGAGCAGTGTAAGGCATAATTAGCAGATGCTCTCTAAGTCTCTTCTAACAGGTTGATAGAAAGTTCACCAAGAGGGACACCCTGTTTTGAATAGCTCAACACAAGGCATGGGGATGGTTTACTGTCATTATGATGCATCTCGTTTGCCTGGGTGCCGGCATCAAGCTGAAGCCAGCCCCCTCAGCCCTGATGATGCCCTGCCTCTGTGATGCTAGTGACCATGTGAATCGCTGCACACACACTCACACCCCCTTCCTCTTTGCAATTCTAGGGGTCATTTCTGTACCTGTAATCACTTCCTTCCTTCTTCTCACCAATTCACATGTTTTCTTTCCCACACACGCCATTCAAACTCACATCGGACAGTTTTCTCAAAGGGATTCACAGTCCCTTTCTTTTGCCCTGAATCCATCATGCACACATTCCATAGTGTTTGCATTCCTATGGCCTCCCTTTCCATGCTTATTTGTTAATATTTTTTGCTTTCACGTCAACACCTACCATACATTGTGGGGAAGGATAGAGGGAAAAGACCAGACAGTGTCCTTCTCTCGAGGAGTTTACAAGCTTCTTGCGAGGGAAGTCTAACATTCATCAGTCAATGAACAGACACTTAATGCTAAATTGTGTGGCATTGATAAGATGTTCCCTGTTTTGCATGTGTGGGCCTGCAGTATGGCGGAAAAAATTTGACTTTGGTGTCTAAATATGTATTTAATTTTTTTTTCCCATTACTTACTAGCTGTCCAACCTTGAACAAGTAACTTAATTCAAGAGATTAATTTAACAAACGCACAATTTCCATTTCACCTGATTGTTGTGGAATCCAAGTGAAGCAGGACAGAATAGGGACACGCCCCAGGGAGGCTGTTCATAAATATTCAGACAGGATTGGCCAGTGCCTGTGCACTAGGAGGAAAAAAGTATGTATGACCTATACGACCTTCCACCCTTGACGCCAAACCAGAAAGGACAAAGTTATGGGAAAGTGACTCCACTGCACATGCCCAAAAACTTTCAGAAACTCAGGGATGCACGACAGGAAACTGATGCAACCTCTCATGGGTCTGTTAGCCTTGAATTACCCTAGATCTCCCCTACAGTGAATATGCCTCCCCTTCGTTAGGAGAGTGTTAGGTTTGGTGAGATGGAGAAAAGAGAGAGGCCTGAGCCAGGTGCTATTTCAGCCAAGAAGCTTTATTCCACCAGCATGGAGTGGAGACAAAGTCAAATCAGCTCCCGTCCCCATACAGACTAAAAGGCTTGAATTAGAGGAAGGGCGTTGGGTGGTCATTTTTGCATGAGAATTTGTTTTATATAAATTCCAGTTTTTCTCAGAAAGCAAGGGGAGAAGAGGGTGGGAAGTTGCTTAACATGGCTGTGCTGATGCTGGCCATGAAACCTAATAGAGGGAGAATCATGCCCATCCCAGAACAACATAGAATCTCTCCCCTTGAGAATCAGGGCACGTGCATTCTTCACTTGCACAGACACCAGCACACTGGTTCTGCACATAGTTGTGGTTTGGAATAAAGCCTCATTATATGGGAAAAGCCGGGGCTGCCCTTTTACCTTTCCTCTGGTTGTGCGGGGGACTGGCTGTGATGTGTGTCCCTCTTGGTCCTGGGTCCTGTGAAAGACTTTTTTTTTTTTTTTTTCCCACAAATTGGCCAAGAACCTGAAGCCACCATCTGGTAACACAAGGAGGTGAAGCATGTGCTGTCAGTGGTACAGTACGGGGCCCAGAGACCCCTGCTGCTAGACTAGGTCCTCTAGTTAGATCTAAGTTTCCCCAAGGGCAGGACCCCCTTTCCCCCTGGAACTTTCTCCAATTCTTGTTACCATGGGACATGACATGGGGTTAATGGCGAAGAAAATGGTTGCTGATCAAGAACAATCTAAATGGGTACTGTATCCCTACGAAAGCTTTCCCCCATTTAACTCCTGAAAATACTCCTTTAGTTATTGGTTCCTTTGATCTAAGCACTTGCCTCTTTTTGAGGGTCTCCTTTTTAAATGAATGTGTGCATAAGTGAGAAAGTCTTCTATTCACAGTACAGCTGGATTTGCCCATAGCTTGAGGTGTCTTGCCTGCAGAGTAGTGCATGTGGTAGATGGGAGTGGAAGATCCAAAAAGGAAAGGAAAAGAAATCACCTTTGTTTAAACAGTCTCTTCCCTCTTAATTCAGTTTTGTCCAAAACTTTGCCTATATATAGAAACTGTTTAGAGAACTGCTTGCCCTGCTTTGTGTCTTTTTATTAAACCAAGCAGGAAAAAAAAAAATACTTATGTGTATTTTGGGATGGGAACTCTTTCTTACAGAAACATTTGTTGTTTAAATTATTTGGTTTTCTTAGGAAAGGTATAGTAGTAGTTTTTCCATGTTTTAGAAATGACAGCCTTCCTCAAAGAAATCCATAATCAAGACAAGACAGAATCACTCCCCAAATATTTACAGGGAGTTTGCCTTAGAAACTAACTGGCTACTCCCAGTGCAAGGTTAATCCAAAGCAAATTGGGATTCCTCCGGCAAAGGTGCGGCTGTGATGCAGCCTGAAGGATGAGGGGGTTCAATCTAGTGTAAAGCCAGCGTGTGCAAAGAGCCTGGTGATTTGTTACCGGGCAAAAATCCTGTCAGTCCTGCTGATTAAATTAAAAAGAGGGCCCACTCTGTCACCGTTGGTGAGATGACTTATCTGCCTGCTCCTATCATTCTCTGCCCAGCACCAGCATGTGGCATGGACACAGGGTGTTAGGTGTTTGAAAAGAAAGATGTAAATGTGTTTTTCTCCTGGCATTAAGGTTTCATTGCAAATCTCACAGGAACAGGGATCTCCCCCACTGGAGCCGGAAGCCCAGTTGATCATCTCTAGAAAGCTGGACCAGGAGAAGGGCTCAAGCCACGGGATCTTCTAAACATGCCCTCTCTCAGTCACGTTGTTTTCGTCTTTAAATGTTTCCCATTGACGACACCTAAAATAGTTATTGGGGGCAAGAGAGTACTTGACTAGGCTTACAATGCTATGGAAACTTATTGACTAGCAGGTTGAAAGTTTAAATAATGCTACATTACTCAGATACTATATATTATTCACAGCACTTTCGAAGGACTTATCTCGTGTTTCCTCCCAGTGGCTCTGTGAGTTACCTAGGACAGGAAAGGAAGGACATAATGTTGAAGACAGAAGAGTCAGTAGAGATCAGCACCTTTCCCTAGTTTATATTGAGGAGCCAGATGCCTGCCCAGAGTCACACAGACAGGACCAAAATCAGATCTCCCAACTCTCTGCCCAGGTTGCCATCACTGAAAACTTGACAGACAACAAATGTACGTAAATAAATTATGTCGGTTAGCAGTTAATTGGGCAGGGAGAAAAGGGCCTTCAAAATCTCTTTCAAGGGAGGTAAAGGAAGCTTTATATTTTGAAAAAAATTCAACAAGTGATTTTAATTCACACCCTGCCTGCCCCCTGTAAAGAGAGGGAAAAAAATAGCATTTGATCCTTCTGCATTTTAAATATCTCCAATTGTGGTAAGGCAAAATGCACAGTATCCAGTATCGTGTGAGGCAGTGGGAGGAAGGCTCATGTAAATAACTACTGATCAGGACCCCCAAGTTGCTGGGTAACTGAGAAGTTACATGATGCTATAATAATCCTATTTAAGGTAGGTGAGGGAGGCTCAGCTTCCTGGCTCTCCTGGGAGATTTTCGGGGACTCTGATTTCTCCTATCTATAATCATTTTTCAGTGCAGCCTCTGGGCCTTCCCGTTAGGAAGCAGCACACATCACATGGAGAGCTATGACGTTTGCAGTAAAAAGTAGTGGATTCTAATCCTATTGATCCTACTGGCCACTTACCAGCTCTATAATCTTGGGCTAATTACTGTCCCAGTGTGCCTCACTTTCGTCATCTGTACATTTTGTAAGATAATATATCTTCCTCATTGGGTGGCTTTGAGGAATACATGAGTCAGCAATGTGTAGTGGACATTTGTCATATTTTGGGGATGCCCAGAATTTTTAAACACCCTCACTATTCTTGGGGAATGTGCAGCCTTACTAATCCCTATTCCCACAGAAGTATTAAGGAATTCATATCCTTATTTTCATAAAAGCAAAAACACACACTTTATCAATTATGTGTATTTCACGGGCCATCAGTTTTTGTAAAATCAAGTTTCTGGTTTAGAATTGATATTGATGCTAATAACATTTGTGGTTCCTGATAGTTCTTATTATTAACCAACACATTGGTTATTAACTTAGTCTAGTCTTTTTTTATGTCTGGGTTCTTTTTTCAGTCCCTTTGTTCCCTGAAGAAGTATATGTAAGTGGGTATGAGTGTGTATGAGTGTGTGTGAGTGTGTGTGTGTGTGTGTGTGTGAGTGTGTGTTTCCCTCTTGAGTTCAGGGCCCTGTCCATTGTTTTTTCAGTCCCTTTGTTCCCTGAAGAAGTATATGTAAGTGGGTATGAGTGTGTATGAGTGTGTGTGAGTGTGTGTGTGTGTGTGTGTGTGTGAGTGTGTGTTTCCCTCTTGAGTTCAGGGCCCTGTCCATTTGCATTTGTCAAAGATAGCATGATGTTGGCTGATTATATTGTTAGATTCTGTCCCAAAGGATCCTTGAGGGGCCTTGACTTAAGCAAGTATCTATGTGGACTTGCTATTTTCAGTTTTCACTTTACTGATCACTGGCCATTGGATTTTGTTCTTCTTACCCATCCTGGTTCTAAGATTTTGACAATTTTTTTCCAGGATTACTACTTAGTTCCCTTATTCTAATTTGGATTCTTGAACCCATCATTTCAATAAATTTCTTTGCATGTTTTACAGCTTCCAGTTCAATGACAGTTTTAATTTCCTGGCTCCATCTGCATAGATGTCAGTCCCTAATTGGGGAAAATCATCTGTTTTTCTTGGGAGCTACTTGACTCAAGTCTATGATAGTGAGCTGTACAGGAAATGTGCCTTTGGAGACAACCCTGATAACTAGAACGGCTCAGATCCCACTTGTGCATAAGACAGATGCTTCCCTGGCCACTAGCCTGGCACCAGTCAAGATGGTACTACGTTTTCACATGTCAGAGACAAAAGGTACGAAATGATAATACACTCCTTGCCTGCCCTCAAGGAGCCCATGGTTTCAAAGGAGAGACCTACAACTGAACCAATGTGGCAGTGAAGAGGATGCACAGAGGAGGAACATTTTGTCCAGTGTCAGTATGCACGGGTGGGGAGATGTCAGTAAAGGTGTTCTGGAGGTAATGTCTGAATGGAGGCTTAGAAAGTAAATAAGACATTTGCCCAGGAAAGAAGGGAGACAAAGGCATGGAAGGGTGGTGGAGTTGGGGAGCTCAGTGTGACTCAAGATGCAGAAGCCTGAAGCAGCCTGGTTAGTGAGGAAACTAGAAGCAGTGCTAAGAGATAAAGCAGAAGCCAGGGAGGAATCACATGGGCTGAGGAGTTGTTAGGGAATATGAAACAGAGAGTCTTGTTTCTGATGATGGACACTGATGCTTTGTTATGACTGCAGGCCAGGTGAGGGTGGGGTGTAAGTAGAGGCAGGCATAGCCTACTTCTTGCTCTTGAGCTAGGGGCTAGCCTCTCGGGAGAAGCTTCTTTTCTGTCTGCAGGTGCCTCTCCAGACCAGGCTTATCAGCATGCCTCCCTTCCCCCAGCAAATGTGACTGAGGTCATCTGCACCATGCTCTCTCTCCTCACTGTGATGAGAAACCTCTAGGGGTACCCACAGCAACTCTGCAACCTGTTGGTGAGACTTTGCCTTTCCCTACCTTGGGTAGTTTATCTCCTGTATTCTTTGACTCTAAAGACGGGAATCTTCCTCACCATCTCTGCGGGGACTGGGGCAGTTCTTTTTAACATCAGCCCCTTTCCCTGTAACCAATACTCTAACCCCCGCACCTGAGAGAGTCATTGATTTTTTTTTTTTCCAGATTCTCCTCTGACTGGTTCGAAGGTCTCCTAAAGTGTTGTATATCATCTCCCATCTAAGGATCTCTCTACAATTCATGAAACATTCTGGGCTTTTACATTTTAGGAGGACTGGGGAATCAAATTGAATCCTTGGACTTTTCAATTCTGCAAGGGTAAAAATTAACTTTGCAATTAGAAGCGTGCTTTGACACTTGAATGAGTTCTCACTGAAGGAATGCCTTTGAAAGAGGTCTGGCTCATTATGATTGATAGACAGGGTGGAGCTTCTTAGCACGCTACTGCCTTCTGAAGTTAATGAAAGAACATCCTCCTTCAAACATTTGTGTTTAGGGAATCACTGTTTGCTGGTAATTGAGGGAATCAGATGTTGCAAAGTAGGTGAGCTGCGAACAAATGAACTCCTGAATGACAGCAGGGGACGGCATGTGGCCTCAATATCTATACTGTGTAACCATGATCACCAAAGCTCTCTCTTCTGTCTAAAACAGAAGAAACTATCATCTGTGGATAAAACTGGATTTAATGGCAAGCTACCACAAGCTCATGATTTTCTGAACTGAGCCTTTTTCTAAGGATAATGAGATAAATAAATACAGCCAAGCTACTTCTATAGATTTATTTTAAAAAATATTTGTCTCTCCTGGTGGCTTATGTATAGGCATCTTTACAATTTGTGGTCAACAGTCAAACTGACCGACTGTTCTTATATATACCACAGCATCTGTGTGGAGTGTGGGTTCTAGAAACATTTTTGGATCCACCCAGATGATGAGTATGAATAAAAACCTTAGTGAACACATCTATATAACCAAAAATATTATGAATAGTCAACTTTTATTTTTTCAAGAATGTGTTCAGGAAGAATATTCTGATAAAATGAATCATCTGTTTAATTAGAATTTACCACATTATACTTAGATTATCATTTTTCAAATAAGGTACAATGAAATCAATGTACCACTACAACTCTGTTAAATATCATAGGCAGGCAACATGATTAAAAATATGAAGACCTTTCAAAGCTTTAAAATCATCATTCTAAATATAAATTTAATTACCCAGAATCTTATGTAAAAACAGGGAATAACTGGGAGGTGGATTGTATTTACACTATGACATATCTGCAAGTTGCTTTTTTTAAAAATATTTGTCTCTCCTGGTGGCTTATGTATAGGCATCTTTACAATTTGTGGGCAACAGTCAAACTGACCGACTGTTCTTATATATACCACAGCATCTGTGTGGAGTGTGGGTTCTAGAAACATTTTTGGATCCACCCAGATGATGAGTATGAATAAAAACCTTAGTGAACACATCTATATAACCAAAAATATTATGAATAGTCAACTTTTATTTTTTCAAGAATGTGTTCAGGAAGAATATTCTGATAAAATGAATCATCTGTTTAATTAGAATTTACCACATTATACTTAGATTATCATTTTTCAAATAAGGTACAATGAAATCAATGTACCACTACAACTCTGTTAAATATCATAGGCAGGCAACATGATTAAAAATATGAAGACCTTTCAAAGCTTTAAAATCATCATTCTAAATATAAATTTAATTACCCAGAATCTTATGTAAAAACAGGGAATAACTGGGAGGTGGATTGTATTTACACTATGACATATCTGCAAGTTGCTTTTTTCCCCATTGAATTCCTCAGATCAGGTTTGTGACTTGATTGTGTGAGCTAAGTTATACAAGAACAAAATCCGAGTTGGATTGTATTTACACTATGACATATCTGCAAGTTGCTTTTTTCCCCAGTGAATTCCTCAGATCAGGTTTGTGACTTGATTGTGTGAGCTAAGTTATACAAGAACAAAATCAAATCAAATATTTGAATTCTACATCAGTCACAGAGAACAGTGTGAGAAAAATTCAGCATTAATCTTAAGATACAGATGATTTGGGCTGTAACCAGAGCCTCCACAAAAGGATGTGAGGGACTGTCATCTTTGGTGGTCACAAGTGCTTATAAAAGATATAAACCCTAAGTTTTTTAAGGATAGTCACCAAGATATAAACAATTGATGCTGTCTTATGCAGTATCTATGAGGAAAAATAGATGCATTACAACAGGAAACGCTGCCCAGCCCTCTCCCAGCCTGCCTCTTACAAGCCTGTTCCATCAGTATTTTCTGGGAGCAGCACCTGTTCCAATATGCAATTAAAATACTTGTCTGCAGAATACATTTGAAGGCCTACTGTGTGTCTTTTGGTGTGACCGTTCTTTGAATTATCACCATCCGTCTCATTTTCAGGAAGAGCAATACGAATATTTCACTTTCACTTTAGAAGCACTTTCCAATACTTGCTCCTTTTTGTTTGCATAACTAGCTTGAGGTGCTGTGGGATGGAGTTATAGAGTTATAATTCCCACGCACAGATAGAAAAATAAAAAAGAGAGAGAGTCTGTGAATCCAGTACAGGCAGGAAAGAAGAAAGAAGTGTTTGAGTTTCCAGCAGGTAAGAAAGAGGCAAGCTGACCAGCAAGACAGAGAAATAATCACATCATTATCATTTTCATTAATGAGTCATAACAGTAACACTGGACAATAAAATGCATTATACATGTGTAGTTTTATTTAAGTCACATATCAGATTTTTTTCTCTTTTAAATATTTTTTCAACAACATTTTATCAACAGATTATTACAGGTTAAGCACTGATCTCTTTACTGGAATGGCCACCACCTGTATAGCTGTCCCAAGTGGGAGATCGCTCTACCATGCTCACTGGCTCCAGCCCTGAGTACCAGCATAGAAACTCCTTTCTACCACTGCATCCAGGTACAGGGGTGCCTGTGGACTTTGTAAGAACAAATAAACATCAAAAATAAGAGATTTAGTTCTCACTGTTGAATCTAAGGGAAGAAACTTCTCCCCCATTCCCTTTTTGCTTTAGAAAATTTGTGAGTTCTTTCTCTGTCTCTTTGAAATGTGTGCTAATATTCTTAAAAACTAAGACTCCTTCCTGCCAGCTGTATGACCCAGGAATGTCTTTTTCAAGAAATAAGGAGCCATTTCTTTGAAAGATAAACATCAAGGAAGATAGGACTCCTATATCCCAGTTTCTTTGGGAGGGTGGGACCCTAACTTCAGTGGGTGCCTTGCTTCAAGTTGCAAAATGACCTCCTGTCAAAAAGATATGAGAAGTTTATTTTTCCTTTGTATAAAACCAATTAACTAACACAGATGGTCACCCCAATTAACAGGTAAATTTAGGATAAACTCTGTATAATAAATGGTGTTGTCAAGTGCTCTTATTGAGGACTAATTATTATCTATTTAGAGAACGTGTAGGTAATGGGTTGTATCTGCTTGGCTTAAGGGTTAGATTTCCTTTTGTCTTTGCAAACTTTTAGTGGATTGCCTATGATGTGCATCATATTCTGGTTTAAAGCTTATTGAGTAATAAAACTGTTTTCTTTCTCTACTACCTTTGTAGAGAAGTTTTCTGAGTTGGGAGAAGATTTTATTTTAAATTACAGTTCTCCGACAACTTAACGTGTAATTGTAAGGTTTTGTGGAGAAACAGCCTCATTAAGTGGTCAGATGAGGTGGTGTGAAACAGTCCCAGGTCTTGTAGGCACTGTTCTTACTGAGACTGAAATGGGACTCTTGGCTAACTGGATGAGGCTTTAGGTAGAGGCACCAACTCCCACTTGAGTGAAAGTGGCAATGTTGGCTAGCATGTTCTGAGTTTGATCTCTTACCTGGGCATTTAAAAAATGTTTCTACTAAGTGTTCTCTACTTAGTCTACTTGTTTAGTCATTCTCAGACTGTAGACTCTAGGAAAATTCTCCTGGATTTGTTTCCAAACTTCTGGGACTTTCTATTTGAAATTCTCCATCCCATGGCCAAATGAGATTTTCCTTCCATTCCCCAATATACTGCCTTCTTTTCTCCACAATTGTTGTCAAACGGCCTTTCGAAGAGAGTTAATAGCTAAATACTTTTTCTGCATCTGTTGAGATGATCATATGGTTTTTATCCTTCATTTTGTTAATGTAATACAAATTAAAACAGATCTCAAACCATAAGCAGCACAGATCTTGTTTGAGGCTTTGCTTTTCAAAAACCAATAGGACCTTGAGGATGGTGAGGTGGTGGTAATGGCGGTGTTGGGGAGGATAGGGAATTTCTCCAAGTATAGATAAATAAAGTTAAACATTAAAGTGTTCGTATATTTAAGAAGTTGAATTTTCCAAACATTTTCAAGTGCATTTAGATAATTGCTTTACATTACTCGAATCCTCATAGAACTCTTTTGGAACACGGTTTGTATGCCTTGTAACTCACCCAGTCAAAACATATCTTCCCCTTTATAACAATATATCTTGAACTCAAGGAAATTCAAATTTGGGCATTTCCTCACCTGGATGCTCTATTATCTCTCAATGAAATTACAGCTAAAGGTTAAAAGGCTATGACTTATTTAAGCAATACTGTGTTTATATCATTTGAGTAATGTTTCATCTTATTAAGTGTTTCTCACTGTGACTTTTTATTATTTCCTTTGGTTCCAGTGCAATTCATGCCTAACAAGCAAGAAGATTTTCTCCCTTGGCATCCACCTCCAGGCTGCTTTGCTTATTCTAGGTTTGCTTTGGTGTTTTCCCAGCCACAGAATGATAAATGCTTCTCAATATCTTCAGTATCAGGAGCTAGCACTGAAGGGGACTGGTGATAGCCTTCAATAATGCCATTAATATTCACCTTGGCCATTCAGACAGTGCTTTCACCCTTTTTCATCATGCTGTAACACACACCAGTGTAATAACAATGATGATGTTAATTTAATTTGCCATTTTTTGAACTCTTGCATTGTATAAGAAATTGCATGATCATTTTACATATGTAATTTTATTTGACTTCTAAAACCATATGAAATAGATACTGTTTATATCTCTACTATCCAGAAAAGAAAACTGAAGACTAGTAAGTCGACGTAATTTGCCCTGGTCACACAGTGGAGCATCTTACTCTGACTCCATTGCTGGACCCTTTAGCCATGTTTTCCTATTACTGTAAAGTGGATAGGGTATTTCTTTAGTTACTAACCTTATTTCAAATAGGATTCAAGAGAGCATGTTTTTCTTTTATGAACTAGGAAACTGAATCAGTATTTCATGGTAGTTTAGAATATAGCTCCATTGTCTGAATGCCTCTGTTGGTTGTTTCTATTACTGTTATGCTATTGTTAACAAGTAAGGAAATAAAAAATACTCTTTAAGTTTGGTAAGGGAGCATTTCCAGTCGAGGATGTGGGTCTTCTAACTCAACAGACACTATTTCTCTAGATCGCTATAATGAAAGGGACCATTTTGCTCTTTGGAGGCTGTTATCCACAGAGCCATCCAACTTACCAGGTTCATCCATCAACTCAAAATTAGTAATTTGAGAAACAAAATGGGTTCAGCTTGTCTAAAAAAGGGACCAATTTTTAACCATAATATGAACTGATTTAAAAACAGTAGCAGTGCAGAAATAGATCTATGATTTTTTGACATTTACTGAAACCCAACTATTCTGTCATTTCAGTTAGCCCATTTGCTTTTATAATTTTAGGCCTTTAGAACCCATTCAAGGGACATCATATAGCACCTCATATAATAACCTTCAAGAATAAAATATTTAGTTTCCCAGAATATTGAACAATACTGAGTAATAATCTTTAATGGGCTGCTATCTGAATCTGACAGAGGAAGGATATCAGTCAAAATGAGAAGATAAAAGAAAATTGGCACAGTCTGTGAAAGCAAGAAATTGACTAACACTCAGCACCTATAAACAATCTATCAGCCCTATGAAAAATAACCGCTGTGTCCTGTCTGCCTAAAATGGTAGCCACCCTTAGCAAAATGCATCCTTGTTCTCAACAGTAAGCTGTGCTTAGTGCCTTATAGGGGTTCAGCTACACTTCATTTTTAAACATAAAACAACAAGCACACTGGCCTGGAGAAAAGTTCATTTTTAGCAAAGCTGCCTTTTAATTCAGGTATAACACAGTGCCCCAAGACTCTTCTAAACTTTTCCTGGTAGATATTTTCAGATCTATTTATCATGGTCACAGCATGAAGTAGTTTGTGATTTATGTGGTGAGCCTCAGACTTTTGGTATTTTCTCTCGTGGCCTCAATCCATCAGAAAGCAGTCTGCATTACATTTAACACCAATATAGTACTGTCGATAATGCCCAAGTACCCAGCATGCATAACAAGGAGGACCCTGGCAGAGATGGAGGGCTCGGGATGTGAGCTGGAAGTCTAAGCAGACTAAACTAAAAGGTTTTCTGAATTTATAGGATTTTTAGTTATTTGGAGGGAAATAATGTGTGCTGCTGAACTAGAAAGCCAGAAAAAAAATTCATGTATAAATGAAGAATTCAGTAAAACTTCATGGATTTGGTATTGTTTGAGCAAAAGACTTTCAGGAGGTTTCAATGAGAGAAAGGAGGGGTTCCCCAGAGGTCTGGGTTAACCAAATCATTAACCTCAATATCATCATGTTCCCATTATCTGGCACAGGCTGGCCATATTAAGGGTGATGATAACCACAGGTTAGGTCTCATTCAGAGTCAAGTCATGCTGTAGTTGCTTGTAACCACTAGATTCTTTACTTGCACCACATCATCACTTCACACTTACGCTTTACTTTGGGTGGCTTAAAATTTGTTAAGCTACTTTCCTATCCAGTCTCTCACTTCTGGTAGGGGAGCCACGTTACGTCCAAATTCCAGTTGAAGTTATTTTGACTGAAGTGAGACATAAAACAAGTTCTGTATTTGTAACTGAGCGTAAATATATTTTCTGAAGTCTATCCAAATGCTTGTCACCGTATTCCATCGTATCTCTGCACATGCTAGATACTAGGTGCTCAGTAAATTTGTTGAAATTTAGACAGATGTAATAAAAAAAAAAAAAAAAAAAAAAAAAAAACGAGAGGCTGTCATGTAGATACTAGAGTGTTTATAATAAACTCTGGCCAGAAAACATTTGTTTAGCAAATACTGAGTATATACTATGTGGCAGATACTAGTAGGCTATGTACTGAAATGCAGTCTTGGCACTGGGAGCTCAGAGTCCATTGTAGATTAACAAATAATTCTGCTCCAGAATGGTAGAAGCTACACTACAATGTGAGGAAATGCAGAGGACAACAAGAAAATGATGTGGGGATTTGGAAAGAGATTAATAGAGAGCAAAACCAGTCTCATAGAATCGTTTATTTTCTCTTATAAACCTTTTGTTGTTGTTGTTGTAAAATATAACATATTTAAGTAAAAGTGCGTAAAACAAAGATGTACTACATGGTGATTTACCACAAATTAGAAATTCATGTAAAACAGTGCTTCTCAAATTATCTGTGGTGAAGGACCAGGTTTTGTTTTGCTTTGTTTGGTTGGTTGTTTTTTCTTTCTAATCCATCAGTTATAAAAATACAATTAAAATGAAATAGTAAAAAAGAAAAGAAAAACACATGGTTTTATAAAAATGTATACTTTTGAAAAACCCAGTAGAAATGAATTACCAGAAAAATAAAAGGAAAATCAAAACAAAACAAAGACAAACAAAATCCAAGTTCAGTTTTTTTAATTATTGTATTCAACAGACATAAAATTATTTGGTCAAATAAGGTTTCTGAATGTTTACTCTCGATTTTTGTACCTATCTCATGTGGCTTCATGTACTAATGGTGGCAATTATGGTTCAATTGCTAAAGAAACTCATTCGACCCCAAATGACAATGCTTACAAATACACAGTTTGTTACAGAAAAGGATACAATATCACAGAAGCATTGAAGTAAGGCAGGATGCCCAGAGATGCCAGGTATAAGTCTGACCTTTGTAGGGACTTACAGGACATATTTTTTCTTTTGGACCATTGACATGTGCATGCAATATTTCAGATCAGGGAGTTTAAAATGGACTTTCAGCTGGTGCTTCTTATGCTCTGCTGGTTATATAGGCATTTTCTTGCTATGTAACCAGCCCCAAATAGCAGAGCTCCCAGCTGTCACCCTGAGACCAGGTACAAATCATCAATCTGAATGTTCTTCATGAACAATGTTGACAAGCTGATACAAACCACCCCTAAACTTTTCAGACTCATGTTTACAAAGAAACACTAGATATCAGCATGGTTTATGCTTTGACCAGTGGTCAGTGCATAGCAGGTACTTTAGCAAAACAGCTCAGGCCAGTTCCAGGCCTACTAGAACTAACCTTCACAGCATAACTCATAAACAAACAGTTTAACAAACAAATGGAACGGTATTGCTTTACAGACCACACTTTGTGTAACACTGATGTGTGGACTATCGAGGTCAATAAACAGAAGATGGCCAATACCCCAGAAGTCTTTCTCATGCCCCTTACAATCATTAATCCCTCCTTTCTTCAAAGGTAAACCAGCCATGCTGAATTCATGATGATAACTTTCTTTACAGTTTTTCACATCTATGCCTTTTTAAAAATTTCTTATAAATAGACTCATAAAGTATATATTACTTTGTGTCCAAATTATTTTGCTCAAAATAGTATTTGTGAGATTCATCCAATCTCTTAGGTGTAGTTGTAGCTTATTCATTTTCTTTCTTTTTTTTTTTA
>NW_007733154.1:89587-96240 GCF_000696425.1 Galeopterus variegatus | reverse complement strand
AATAGTATTTGTGAGATTCATCCAATCTCTTAGGTGTAGTTGTAGCTTATTCATTTTCTTTTTTTTTTTATAGTGTGATACCATTTTTATTTTTGAAAACCATGTGTAAACATAAATAAATGTACAAATATAACTGTATTTTTTGAAGAAAATGTCTGCGTGGATGTGCATAAACTGAACAGGTAACAGTGCCATTGTTTTGAATTCCTGATAATTCTTTTACTATTATTTTATTTATTTTTAATTTTTAAATTTTATTTATTTTTACTGGAACATAGTTGACTGTACATATCTGTGGGGTACAGCACTGAATATCAATACCTGTGTGCAATATGTGATGTTCAAATCAGGATAATTAGTATATTCTTCATTATACAATGTAATTAATTTTCAAGGCCTTTTACCTAATCCTCCCTTTCTCTCCTCCTCTGCCCCCCTTTCATGCCTCTGGTAAACTCAGTTCTGTTTTCTTCTCTTAAAAGTTCAATGTATTGCTGTGATTGTTGTATCTTTTTTAAAAAAATTGATTTGTTTGTTTGTTTGTTTATTCATTTTTATTAGCCCCCGCATGCAAGTGTGGATATGTGGTGTTTCTCTTTCCATGCCTGGCTTATTTCACTTAACATAATTTTCTCTAAGTTCATCCATGTTATGGCGAATGGCAATATTTCATTCCTTTTTATGACAAGAGTAGTACTTCATTGTATAAATATACCACATTTTCCTTATCCAGTCATCCATCAATGGACATTTAGGTTGGTTCCAACTCTTAGCTATTGTAAATAAAGCTACAATAAATGTGGGAGTATAGGTGTTCCTTCAAAACAATGATTTCCATTCCTTTGGGTATAGGCCCAGCAGTGAGATTGCTGGATCATATGGCAGTTCTATCTGTAGTTGCTTGAGGAACCACCATACAGTTTTCCATAAGGGCTGCACCATTTTACAGTCCCACCAACAGCGTAGGATGGTTCTCCTTTATCTACATCTTCGCCAATATTTGTGTTTGTTTGTTTTTTTGTCTTTTTGATAATAGCCAGTCTAACTGGGTGAGATGATGTCTCAAGGTAGTTTTGACTTGCATTTCCCGGATCTTGAGAGATATTGAGCATTTTTTCATGTGTCTGTTGGCTATTCATATATCTTCCTTCAACAAATGCCTGTTGAGCTCCTTTGCCCATTTTTTAATCAGGTTACTTATTTTTTTACTGTTTATTTGTTTGAATTGCTTGTATACTCTGGATCAGTAGAGGATTCCATTGTGTGGCTACATAGCAAGATGTACCAATATGAATTTTGGTGTTCTTTTGAGTGGTTTTACATTTTTTATTATTATGAATGATTTTATGACCATTTTTGTTCATACCCCTTTTATAATTCTCTTGGGCATATAACTAAAGTGGAACTGTCTAAGGCCATAGGTTATGCATATGTTTAGGGTTAGTATTTACTGCCAAATAGTATATCAAAGTGGTTGTACCGATTTGCTCTCCCACCGGCAGCACAAAATTCCTTTTTCTTTACATTCTTGCTAATACCAGTATTGTTAACTTTTAAATTTTTGCTACTCTGGTTAATGTATAGAAGAATTTCCCTGTGGTTTTTCGTTTATATTTCCCTCATTGTGGAAAAGGTTGAACAGCTTTTCATTCATTTATTGACTGTTGAGATAGAGGCTTTATTTAAGTCTCTTGATTATTTTCCTGTTGTCTCTGTTTTTTCTTGTTGATTAGTAGCAGTTCTTATTATATTCTGAATATAAAACTTTCTTTAGATATGTTTTGCAAATATTTTCCCTTATTGTGTGTATACCTTTTTACTCTTTTATGGTATCATTTGATGACAGAAATTTTAATGTAGTGCAATGTGTCAGTACTTTCTCTTTATCATTAATTAATGAATGATATTATGCTCTATTCATCTTTTGCCATCCTAAGATCATGTTTTATGAAACAATTGGGAAGTGTTTTTTCTTTTCATTTTTGCTTTTTTTTTTCTTTTTCTGTTCTCCTGAAGAATTTGTATATTATTGGCATTATTTCTTCCTTAAATGTTTAGGAGAATTTACTGAAGACTCCTGAGCCTAGAGTTGTTTTATATAAAAATATTTAAAATTACAGATTCAATGTCTTTAATAGTTATGTGAATATTCATACTTTTGATTTTTTCTTGTATCAGTTTTGTAAAATTAGAGTTTTAAAGCAGTTTTTGTTTTATTAAAATTTTAAAATTTATTGATGTAGAGTAGTTCATAAGAACCTTTTATTATGTTTTTGAGTAAAAAGACTTCTACACTGCTAACATTGGTTATTTGTGCTTGTACACTCCTTTCTTTCCCCCTTAATTAGTGTCACCAGGGCTTTGTCAAATTTATTAGTCTCTCAAAGAACCGTACTTGACATTGTTGACCCTCACTATTTTATGGTTGTTTTCTTTTTTATTGAGTTGTGCATCTTTATTATTTGCTTACTTCTACTTTCTTTGGCTTTACTTTGATTTACTCAACACTCATTCACCTTCAGGGGAAAGGGGGTCCCAAAAATTAGGCTCTGCATTTGGCCTAATAAGTTTTTACCTTTTCAATACCTTCAAGCAGATGTTTTTAAATTTTGTCTCTAGCTCTTCCAACTGTCCTCTGAGCGAGCACTGGTCCAAGTTATCTAATTCATTATCACCCAAAGGGGAAGTCCCCCATTGTCTATTTTTTGACATGTTTTTGGACAAGGTGTCATGTCATATGTTTTTTGTTTGTTTGTTTGTTTGTTTTTCTGAAAACCTTCCCAGCAGCCTTTGGATAGAATTGAATTCTCTGATTAAATCTGTATTAATCAATAAAATAAAACCTTCCAGAGATAATGTAGAGTAGGGGAGGGTGCTAGGTGCCTGAGACAGTGAAGCTGTTGATTCCTGTATTGGCTTGCACCTGCTCTTATGCTCATCATTAGGGTTCAAGAGCTTATCTAAAATGCAACAGTAATAAGTGCTAAGTGCAGTGGGAGCTATTAGATGTGCAGAGGAATAGCACTTCCAAGTGTTCCCCACCCTTTCTACACCTTTCCTTTAGCATTTCTTGTAGTCCTTTTTTATATGCCAGACCAAACTGTTAGGTATGTCACCCACTGCAAACTATAACAAACAACTCCTGACTTAAATGTGGGAAGAAAAACTTCAGATGTACACTTGCTGAGACTAGATAAAAAGACTAAAGAATTAAATGATGGTACAGGAGTGTGGTTATGTGGATAGCAGAGGATGGGGCTGAGAAACTGAGGGATATGCTGGAGCTAGAACCAGTACGACTAGGGAGCTTCATGGAAGCTCAGCATGATTGATCTCTTTTATCAATGTCTGGTGAGACTGCCTATTGATCTGGCTAGTCTGTTTTTCACTCCAGTTGCAATATTCTTGTCTGCACTGTATGATTCTGTCTTACCCTGGTGCAATGCATGTCTTATAGACAGTCTCCCATTTTTTAGACCAGGCATTTATTTCTCACTTCTTCCCCACAACAGAGCATAGATATCTTGGATCCTTCGAGGGTTGTTGTTAATTTTAGGGTAAAACCTCACCCTTGACCCAATCATACCACCAGAACTAATTTGCAGAAATTTTAAGTGGTAGCAACAAAACATACCACCTCCATTCTATATGTATAAAATGCCTACTTACGTGTTTATGTATACATACTCGTGTATTCATAACTCATGATTTTTGTGGAATTTATGGTATCTTTAAGGAAGAGAAGACATATATATGCACACAAATGCACACACACACACAGTGGCAGAAAAACACCATTGGGTTAAATGTCCGTCATTACTACAGAAGGTCAAGGCAGATAGGTGTGGGCTGGAGTTGTAAGAAAGTATTTATGCAAGACATGAGGTTATTCAGTTCTTGGAACTTAAACAGGTTATAAAAGGATAGGCAACAAGAGATTAATAGCTCAAAGCAAGATTGGCGTTTTGACCTGTACCCTGTGAACAATGGCCTTTTACTGCGAAATAGCCTATGCCCTTTTCTTTACTACAGCTATGACTTTGGCTGCTACATTGTTAGAAATAGGATGAACTCATGAATCTTGGCTTAGACCTTTCTCCATTGATTTCTCTACATTCTCTTTCAGAGTTATTTTAGGGCTAGAATATGATAAGTCCTTAATTCAGATTTGAGATTTTTAAGGCAGCACAAAGGATATCATCCTAAGATAACATATATTTTCCATAGAACATTACTAAAGTAGGCAGCACTTAAGACCTAAATAGCTGTAGTTAGATGAATTATGTTGATTTCCCAGTGAGTCATTTGTAGTCGGTCAGTGCACCACTGTCTGCTCTCTGTAGATAGAGGTTTAAAGGACTATGGCTTCAGGTGTTCTCAGTTTTATCCTAGGTCAGGAAAGGCAAATCAACAGTAGATATAACTCCATTCCCTTCTCCTTGGACCAATCATACTTCTCTATCCCACCCAGACTACTGACATTCCCACAGTCTTTCTCAATAAGGTTATTGAGGCATTTCCTACCAAACCATCAGAGATATCATGCAAGTTTAAAGCCATTCCCAAAAATGAATCTGTAATTCTGGAGGCTTCAGCTTGCTGAAGAGACTATTAGTTAATAGCAGCAAGAATTCATCTGTTTAGGTTCTCCATCAGCAGGGAAAAACAGAGCACATGAACCAGGTGATTGAGGTTTTTCTTTTATAATGTAACTCAATGCTAACAATTTGGAGTGACATTTTTCAAAAACATAAATATCTAGGATAAAATCAAATACTTTTCTTAATTAAGTTTCCATTGTTATTTCATCTAATCTTCTTGATAAATATCACAAGGTAGATATTTTTGTTATACAATACAATTTTTGCGAGATTGGAATAAATAGGATTGTTTGTAATAAAAAACTCCACTAAACATTGCTTAAATAATAGAGTTCAATTAATAAGATCTCTCATAATAAGAAGTCCCAATGAGGTGGCTCCGAGACTGGCAGTTCCCAAAGACGTGGCTCCCAGACTGGCAGATTCAGCAGTTCAACCCCATCAAGTCTCTTATTTCTCTTCTTTGCAGTTTGCGTCCCAATGAGGTGGCTCCGAGACTGGCAGATTCAGCAGTTCAACCCCATCAAGTCTCTTATTTCTCTTCTTTGCAGTTTGCTTTGCTTTCCCTCCATGGTTTATGGTTGCAGAATGGTTGAGTCAAGCACCACTGCCTCACACAATAATATTCAATGCAGGTAGGAAGGGGGAGCTGGGGATGGTCTTCATATGTTTTCCTCTCTATTTAATAGGAAGGAATATAGCAGTGTTCCTGTTAGGTCTTATTTAGTTACATGTGCTTGTGCTGATGCCAGGCTGAGAGACCACCTGCCAGTATTTTAGTGGATTCAAGCATTTCCAGCAAGGAAAGGAGGCAAGAGAAATAGTGACCAACAATGCAGCTGTCATATTTATCAAGACTGATAAAGAAAATATGATTTTTTTAATATTCCTGTAAGCTATATTTTGAAGGTATCATATCACAGTCATGGGGAAGGAGGAGAGGGGAATAGTTTTAGTATTAATGATAATCTGAATCTCAGTACTCATTCATCCCAGTTATCAGCACCTACTGTGTCCTAGTGACTGCACTACATAGTATTCTTAACATAGATTGTTTCTTTTAATCTTTACCTCATGAGACAGTAAATATAATTTACCATAGCTTGTAGATGAGAAAACTAACGCTTAGGAAGGTGAAGTAATTTGCTCAATATCTTTCAAATGGAAAGGGACAAACTAAGATTCAAACTCAGGCAATCAGTTTTTAGGTTATGAATTCCCAGTGACTCACCCTTCTACCTCCCTGTGAAGTAATTGTGTTTCTCCAGGAGATCATTGATTTCTCCTCTCCGGAGGGGTTGGAGTGTTTAGAAAGACGTACAGGGCCCACACTGACTGGTCGAAGAGCTGTTGTGTTTTCATAAGCTGTGACTGAGTCTCTCTGTTTCCCAGGGTAAGAGCCTGGCAGAGAGAACAGAGATGATCCATGTGCAAACCAACTGCTGAGATTTGAGGAGCCCTTGAAAATCTGGAAGTTCTTCAAGAGTATGAATCCTGCCTTTTGTGTTCAGAGTAGTATTCCCAGTGCAGACTACCTGTTAGGCTTTTAACTAACATTTATTATTAATCACCATTTACTATTCCTTCAACTGACCTCATACCACATGAAATAAAAGATGCAAGCATTTGATTGAAACCTTTTGGGGGTATATTTTTAAAATGCTAATAATACTAAAAAATATAACTAGAAACATAATAAGCCATTTTAAGATATAAATTAGTTCATTAGATCTCTCTGTCTCTTTTCTTTGAGTCATCTAGTTGAGACTGTAGACTTGATCAGGATAATAGGTGAAGTAGTTATGAAATGAAAGAAAGCAGAGGAGAAGTATGAGGATGTTTATTTGTACTTGAACTATTTTTTCTTTTTTTTTTACTGAATTTTTTTTTTCTTTTGGTGGCAGGGCAGCTGGCTAATCTGGAGATCCGAACCCTCGATGTTGGTGTTATCAGCGCCATGCTCTAATCAAGTGAGCTAAACGGCCAGCACCTGAACTGGAATTTAAATTTTTTTTTTGCTATAAAAAAAAAAAAAAAAAAAAAAAAAAAAAA
>NW_007733154.1:87424-88237 GCF_000696425.1 Galeopterus variegatus | reverse complement strand
CTACAAAGTCTCCTTTTCCATATACGGTTATATATTCACAGGTTATGAAGATTAGAACAGCAGCATCTTTGGGAGGGCATTATTCCACCCACCACCAGAGCCCCTGTACGATATGTTCTTTAGCTCCCACAACATATTCTTCTAAATATCCTCAATTATGAAAACTTCTGTCATGTAACCAAATATCTTTCAGAATCAAATTTGATAATCAAACTGGGCAGAACTATTTTGGGTCAAAAATAAGGTTTACCTATAAAGTAATAAGACAGATTTTCTTTTGGAGCTCCTAGTCCGGTTCTAAAAGTACTTTTTGAGGAGGTGACCCAGAAATATAGGAAAAAGCAGTGCTGCTAAAATAAGTGTAAAATATCCCAGACTGAATGTTCTGCATGGCATAGTCATGGGGATGTGTTAGTTACCAGTCCAGGGAGAGTGCCTGCATTTAGGAAGGTTGTTATAGTGCTGCTGTTCACCGTAACATCAGCACCTCGCACAGGGCCTGACTCAAACATAACACCAAATGATTAAATAATCACCAAATGACTAAAACAATTGTATAGACACCCGACATATTGGAAGTGAGTTGACAGTTCTAAAACTTTATAAAAATGGAAAACATCTTTATGAGCTTCCCCTAAGTCTTGAGGAAGTTCATGATGTCAATATTCAAACAGATATTCAATTTAAAATATTTCCCAACTACCTTTTCTCCTTAAAAATGTTAATGCTTAAACAAAGAAAGAATAAGAGGAATAGGCTTATTTCTATTGTCTCCTTTGCTATCTTAATCAGATTTAACAGTGAGAAAAATAT
>NW_007733154.1:84248-87406 GCF_000696425.1 Galeopterus variegatus | reverse complement strand
AGCACCCTTTCAAAGGAGGTAAAATGACTGCAGCCCTTAGTAATTTTAATCACTTTTTAGCGGCTTTCCTGTGAGAGCCCCATCTGCACTTCTAGTCCATCTGCTGGTTGTTAACACTTAGTCAGTCACTTGACAATCCAAAATCTGAACTGAGAGGGGGGAGGGGGATGTGAGAGCATGATTTCAGATGATTAAATGTTGTGATTGACACACACGCACATATCAAGATGCTTCTGTTCAGGCTCTGCTTGAGTAGGACCTTGAGCCTATTTGGCCCAGGAGTCTAATGTCAGAACGGCTATAGGAAGAAGCACTGTGATGATATTTATGGTTTTTCTAGATCCTCATTTGTTCCAGTCAACTTTTCTCTGTCATGAAGGCTGGCGATCAAATTATTTAACTATTTAATCACAATTACTATAAAAGAGAGACAAAATCTGCTCCAGTTTCCTGATGAAAATCGTGGCTGTTGGAATCCTTAGAATGATTTACTTAACGCCAATACCTATCAACATTCAGAACAGATTCTTGAACAGATGGCTTGAATGTACTACGTAGAAAGGGAAAGGCTGAGGAGTCTTCTCTTTGAAAAGGGGCATAGTAACTATTCAGGTGGGTCTTCTTTTAGAACCAGTAAAATCAAAGTTCAGAAAGATTAAGAGGGCTACCACCAAGGGCCATTTGTAATGCTAGTCCAACACTGATCACACAGTAGCCTTTTGTCTGAAGGAATGGAGCACATCCTTCCAAATCACCCTGAAACACATTTCTGAGCTTTGAGACCTCCATGTGGGACCTCCAGCTAATGCCCCACTCCACCAGACAGATTCTCATTTCGGTTTGAAATTTTTAGCAATGAGATAGCTGTCAGCTTGAACACAATCAGTGATGTGATAGTCTCTTTGGGGAAACACATTGTACTGCACAGTTTCCATTGTTAAAAGTCATGTATCTTTATCATAAACTTTTGTCACTTAAATCCAGCTCATTATTTATTTTGTTATCAGGATATATATAGAATACATTTAGTACCTATTTAACTGGTAGTCTCTTAAATATATGGGGACAGGTTGCAATTCATTAGAAGAAAATCTCTACTTCTGCATTCACATGTTTTCAACAACTTTTCTCTAAGGGGGAAAAATTATTCCAACCTAACATCTCCCCACCTTTAAAGGATTTACCAGAAGAAGATTAAGAAACTAACAACAACAAATACCCATGCAAATTCAAGATGCAAATACCTGAGTAAATAGCAATCTGTGTGGAAAACACTCGTAGATTTTTCTTTAACTTGACCCAAAATTGTGATGTGATATTAGAATAGATAATGCAAACTTAGACTTTGTTACTCATAATACTTTGTCACTAGTAATATAGTGTCAAGACTAAACAAACTAGCTATTCCACTGAAATATGCATTGATGGGATAACATTTAGAGTATTATGTTTTGATTTGATGATCACTTTAAAAAAAAACATTTTATTTTTCGTTACCTCAAACATTTATCATTTCTTTGTTTTAAGAACATTCCAAATCCTCTCTTCCAGCCAAGTGAGAGTATACAAGAAACTGTTAATTACAGCCACCAGACAGTGCTACATTGCACTAGATCTTCTTCCTCCTGTGTAGCTGTAATTTTCTATCAGTTAACTAACCTCTCACTACTCACCCTCCACACTATGCTTCCCAGCCCCCGGTAGCCAACATTCTATTTTCTACTTCTGTGTGACCAGCTTTCTAAGCTTCCCACTATGCTTCCCAGCCCCTGGTGGCCAATATTCTATTTTCTACTTCTGTGTGACCAGCTTTCTAAGCTTCCACATATGAATGAGAAGATATACACTATGCTTCCCAGCCCCCGGTAGCCAACATTCTATTTTCTACTTCTGTGTGACCAGCTTTCTAAGCTTCCACATATGAATGAGAAGATATAGTATTTCACAAGAAAAACTTTAGTAAAGAGCTCTAGAGTTCAGAGGGAGGCCAGAGGAATGACAAGGGTGTCTGAAAACCATGTTATATCAAGAATAATGAGAACTGTATGGCTAGGAACAAAGCATCTGAAGAGAGACACATGGTATCTGCTTTCAAATAGATGCAGGACTATCAGTTAAAATAAGTTGGACTTAGTTTGTGTCACTTCAGAGAACAGAACTAAGATCTTCAGCTGAAAGGTAGTGGGAAGCAGATTTCGACTTAGAACTTCTTGAAAAGCAAATCTGCCAACTGCATCATGTTTAAATGTCTCAACGGCCAGAATGCCTGGCATGAGCAGAGTAAAGATGTCTTTTGAGGAAAGAGATCCTTTAAGTTTCCACCAATTTAGATGCTGAGATAAGGAATTACTAGAGATCTGCTATGTAAAATGTACTGTTAGATTGTTTAGTTTCAAAAAGAAGTATACAACACAGTTTCTAACTTAAGATGCTTATACTCTAGTGTAAGAGTTAAAATGTAAAAACATGAGCATCTATTGCAGCCTTTTGGAGAATGCTTGACACACAGTTAAGAGAATGAGATAATCACAGTGGGCAGAAAGAGTCAGAAAAGAATTCATGGGAGATACACTGTGGGGGGAGAAAAGGTAAGAGAAAGAGAAATGGGAACTGTGAGCAGATGGATGGTGGAAGTGTGAATACATATGTTATGATCAGAGATAAGTCTGTCCAGGTTTCTGGGTTGTTCTGGGAGAGCTGAGACTGTAACAATGGGAGGATAATTGTGAATAGACTGCAGTCTATTCAGTCATTTAAGAGTTTGAACTTTATTTTTACACATTTGGGAACCATTGCGTGCCTTTGCTTGGATAGGGAAATGGTACGATGAAATTTGTATTGAAAAGAAAAAATCTGGATGTGCTTGAATAAGGAAAACCTGATAGCCGCAAGCACAGTGAAATAGGCTACACCCTTGGAGAAGACAGAGTTCTTGGGATGGCGAACATGCTGTAGTTTCTTCAACCACTTCAGGCATCAACAATTACCTTGACACTCATTTAGCAACTTGTCTATGTCAAATAATGAGAGTTACTACTTTGGAGCCTTTAGCAACCCAGCAACCACAGAGCCGTAACAATGTTGTTTATCATCTCCTTGTCCAGCCTAATGATGCATGATTCTGTTGTTTCTTAGACTAAATTGGAAAAACAGAGCTG
>NW_007733154.1:79479-83706 GCF_000696425.1 Galeopterus variegatus | reverse complement strand
TGTCCAGCCTAATGATGCATGATTCTGTTGTTTCTTAGACTAAATTGGAAAAACAGAGCTGTTGGAACACACAGGAATATTACATTTTTCAAAGTAGACAAGGCTATTAGCTCCTATATCTGAGAACTCATTTTCATCACTAATTAGTTTCCAGAATTGTTGCAGAACACATGTCTTGCCACTCCACTTTATTTTGCAAAGGCTAGAATAAAAAATAAAATATTTCTTTTTGCTCAGCATAATTTCTGAGCATAAGTAAATAAATAGAATCTTCACATTTATATTTGCTGTGGAGATAAAAATGTCAATAATTGTCACATTGTTTTGAAGCCTGGTCAAATCATACCTTAACCATCATATAACTGTTTTTTGCTTGAAAAATGGTTTTCCACTTACTTCATTTCATATTAAAACTTTAAGATTTATGTTCTTTACAAAAGCCTTTCTCATTCTGTACTCACAATAATTCTGTAAGGAATGCAGGTAGAAGCAGTAAAAGAACATTGGATTTCAAATCAGGAATCCAGGGTTTGAGTCTTGCCTCTGCTATGAACTTTCTGTGGTGCCTTGGTGGTCATCTAACCTCTCTTCTTCAGTTTTCTTTCTCTTTATGTAGAAAAAAAGAATTGACAAATCAAAAACCCTAACAAACAAATAATGTTGCTCTTTCTGTTTCAAAAGTTGTTGTGAGGATCACAGGGTAGAGGAAAAGATAGAGGAGCATTTTGATAAATATTGTACCAGTGCTTATGAGTGTTCTTATTTTCAGAATTAGTTAATATCAATGAAGGAGGATAGTCGTGAGGATCACAGGGTAGAGGAAAAGATAGAGGATCATTTTGATAAATATAGTACCAGTGCTTATGAGTGTTCTTATTTTCAGAATTAGTTAATATCAATGAAGGAGGATAGTTAAAAAAATATGGGAAGAAATTGTGAAGATTTTCCTGAACTCTTCTTTTTTTCCCATCACATGCAGCACTGAAAAATAGCTAAGCAAGTCATTGAAGTTCTTAGAAGCGTCACACTTTGAGATCAAAGCTACCTGAGCAGAAGGAATATGTTTAAAGTGCGGGAGGTTAAGTCAACTGGGATGGACCAGTCAAAGGCAATCTTAATTATATTTTTTCCATTAAAAATGAACAATGCCCAGCATCAAAAAAAATTCCAAAGAATAGAAATCAAACTAAGCTATGGGAATTTACCTGGTGACTAGAAGCATTGTCAGCTGCTAATATAGAGTATTCAATCATGTTAATCTCATAACTGTGCCTCTTTTATGTATCTAGAAGGATTCAGTTTGAAGAAGGCACTTTCATCAGTTTTCTATGCTGCATCACATATTGCCACAAAATTGGTGGCTTAAAATCACACACATTTATTATCTCACGGTGTCCATGGGTCAGAAGTTTAGGCACAGCCTGGCTGGATCATCTGATCTGGGTCTCACAAGGCTGCCATCAAGGTTTCAACCAGGCCACATTCTTATCAGAAGGCTTGACTGAGGAAGAATCTGCTTCCAGTGTCACCCTATACATGGGCAGAATTCTTTTCCTTGAGGCTGCATGACTGAGGTTCCCAGTTCTTTATTGGCTGTTGGCTGCCCTCAGGTCTTAGAGATCACTGGCTGTTCCTGCCACATGGCCCTATCTATATGCAGTTCACAACATGGCTGCCTACTTTTTCAAGGCCAGCAGGAGACTGTCTCTATCTAGTCTGTTAAAATATTCTTATATAGCATAAAGGAGTCGTGAGGGTGATATTCCACCATTTTTGCCATATTTAGTGGCTAGAAGCAAGTCACAGGTCCTACTCGCATGTAAGGAGAGGGGATTATACAAACACCAGGGAACAGCAATCATGCAGGCATCTTCGAATTCTGCCAACTATGGCACTATCAAGCAAAAGTCGCTGTGAAAATTTTTTTTTAAAAATTAACTTGCAATCACAGTTGATATATTATATATTATGCTATACATGACATAAAAACCGCTGCTCACATTTCTTCTGCTTGGGATACACACTGCCAGTCTGAGGTTTGTCACTGTGAAGTATTCTCAGGGTTTTGTACCTCTGATTGCAAAGTCATCGCACCATTCCAAAATACCATGGCGGGTGGTGGGGAGAGGAACTAGACTACTTAAGAACTAATCACAGGGGAGAAAAAAGCATTGTCAGGATAAAAACAACCTGTTTGCCAAAGTTTCCCACTTAAGTTGCTCACTTCAGTTTTCCCACATGATCTGCTCTTTTCTCAAGAATCCAGCTTTCTTTCCCCAATTACCTTCAAATGAATTTAATATACCTATGTCAAGCTCTATGCAACAGAGTTGCTGAGTTAAAGAAATTAATTATCTAGTTTGGAGAATCAAGTGCTTCTTAACTGTTTTAATATGGATTTTTTTATTAAGTTAGATTGCTTTCCTAACAGTGGAACTGACATACACATGGGTAACACTTCCCTCTCTTATCCCTCAAAACTTCAGACTTTGTTTATATTAACCCCAATTAAAATTGGAATAATGCAATTTCAGAAAAATGTGGAGGAAATATTTTGAAAATGAGCTAACTAGCTCAGCACAAATGGAGACAGAGATTCATTAGGCATTTTGGTGCAACTTCTTGCCTCATGTAGGACCCCAAGTCACCCCTTTCTTTGTCAGATGGAGTTAGGCACTGGGATATCTCTCTCTCCCTCTCTCTCTCTCTCTTTCTCTTTCTCTCTCCCTCTCTCTCATATACATATATGCATATGTATAGAGAGTGTGTGTGTGTGTGTGTGTGTGTGTGTGTGTGTGTGTGTGTATATATATATAAATTATCATTTATTCTGAAAGAATTAATTTCTTTTTTTTTTTTGTCCTTTTTGAGACCGGCCGCACCGCGTTCAGCCAATGAGCGCACCGGCCATCCCTATATAGTTTCCGAACTCGCGGCGGGAGCGCTGCTGCTCTCCCAGCGCCACACTCTCCCGAGTGCGCCACGGCCTTGGCCTTGAAAGAATTAATTTCAAGAACAAGTATAGTTATAGTAGGCTGTGAAAGGGAAAAGGGAATTATTTTTCTCCCTTTCAATAAGGGTATCTAAGAATATTCAGAGGAAGAAGAGAAAATTTCTGTTTCTGAAGTTTTCCCACTTCTATTACCTAAGTAACTCTGGAAATTAACATATTAATAATATAATTCAGGGAATTCCTGTCAAGATGGTGGAACAGATGGTCCCCAGTGTCACTCTCTCCCACAAATCAACAAATTTACAACTATTAAAAAGCAATGACAGCCAAGCTGGGGCCACTGGAGCTCAGGGGAAGAGGAGGAGAGCCCTACAGAGTTCATGAGGGTGGGAGAAGCCACAATGAGAGAAAGAAAGGATTGTTCCCACCATTCCAAGCCCTGGCCACTTCAAGGCTGGAGCTGGTGAGCACATGGAGCAAGAGGTGGCAAAAACTACAGCTGTGGCCTTTGTCTGAAGTTGCTTGGAAGCAGCAGGGAAAAGAGGGCTTTGGTGGCCCCCAGGCCAGCAAGACCACTAACAGGGTCCCCATGGACCCTCATAGGAGTGAGGAGCCACAACTGAAAAAAAGAGCCACTCAGAGGCTGGTGAGTCATCACAAGGGACCAGCACACAGCCTGCCCCATGGCAAGTGTTTTGAGTATGAGTGGTGGGGGAGAAGGGCCCACTGGGGGACATTAGGGCACAACATGGATAACCGATCTGCTCTCCAATCAGTGCAGGCCCACTCTGTGTAGACTGGTCAGGTAGAACTGCAGTGGGTACAGTTTGCTGAAAAGACTCAGTTCCAGACCAGAGTTTCCACATGACCCAGGTGCACCAGACCTCACAGGACCCAGAAGTACAGACAAGGTCAACCATTAAAACCTGAGCTGCACGAAAAGCCTTCCCCAGGGAATCGGCAGCAAAGCAGCAGTTTAGCTCAACCACAGAACTCAAGTCCTGGTCCCCACAGGAAGTTCCCCCATTTTAGAAGTAAACAAACGACAACAAATTAGTTCCAGTGCAGAGTTCAAGTGGTGGGGGTAGCTAATAATCCAACACAGAACTGAAAGAAAACACAAAACACCCACAGATCAGAGATAAAGTTTGATATTAACTGGTAAAGGTCTAACACCACCAAAGAACACCTATAAAACCTAAAAGGACCAGAAGCCCCCAAGCTCCGAAACCAGAGAGGCAGGAGGGTTGTGGGCCTCAGCCATGCCCCCCCCC
>NW_007733154.1:41614-78866 GCF_000696425.1 Galeopterus variegatus | reverse complement strand
TTTTCCTCTATATGCATGACCTGCTAACAATATTAATACCTGATTAAATATATTCCAACAAGTATTCTGCATAGTTCAAATTAATTTGGTTGTAATGTTTATTTAATTACAGCACTTAAGTTTTATAGTTGGTTATTCAGAATGCATGCTCATTTGATTTTAATAAAAAGAAGAGATAATATTTCTTGTTCAATTGACTTCTCTTATAGCCATTGTGATTTCATAGCAAGGCAACTGGTGGGATACACTTTCCCAGAAGACCCAGCAGCCTTACCAGAACTTATCTCCTATATGGTCTTTTAGGATAACTAAAATGCTGTCATTAATTATTTATGTCTTTCTTCATTCTTTCCATAGTGATTCAATAATTGTTTCAATCATTGTATGTGCCCAGCTCTTTGCTGGTAACTGAGAGATAGAGAGAGTGGGAATGGGTACACAGCACAGATAAGATGGAGATTCTGTCACTGAAAAGCCCATATCCAATGAAGACTATAGAAACATACATTCCCAATTATAATGGAATGCAAAGAGTTTTGTGATAGAATCGTACAATGAGTATAATGGTAGTGTAGAGAAGGAATCAGCTCACTCTGCCTGAGGAGGATTGGAAGACTTTGGAGAAGGGTGAAACATTCACTAGACATTGAAGGAGTGGAAGAAAACTCCTTTGTAGAAACATCACCAAGGAAAAAGCACACAGATGTGGAAGAACCAGGTATATTTATTGAATGGCAAATGGGTCTTTGTGGAAATGTAAATCAAGGGAATGGGAGCAAGGGAGTTTCAATAAGTAGGTTGATTCCAGCTTGTGGAAATCTTGAACATCATGGTACCATGTGTTTGTTTTTTAGCTGTAGGAGAAGAAAGATGCTGTAGGAGAAGAAAGATGCTTTGAAGAAGAAATGGAGAAATCAAAGGGATGGAGTTAATTGAAGAACAAAATGCCCGAGGAAGTATGATAGAGTTCTGGTTATGAGAACAAAGGAGGTGAGATAAGAAGGAAAGAAGTAGGACTGAGTAGATATAGACATGAGTTTTGAGCTACAAGAGAGGGAGGTAGAAGAATATTATTATTTGAAAATTTGGGGGTTTTTTGCTCTTTAATAGCACCCATTTAGTAGCAAATCATTTTTAGGTATAACAGGAAGCTCTTTTCAGCTAATAACCTAGCAGGGAATTTACTTAGCAGTTGGGGGCAAGACCCTTTGAGAATGGTAGACAGGACAACTGATTGCCTCGAGCAGTAGGGGTGACAGGGAGTGGGGGCTGGTGATGTGGCAGGAGGATGAAAGAGGGACCTGGAAGGAAAAAGTTGGAGGTCTCGAAGAATAAAATTCATCTCTTAGAAAACCATTCAAGAGCTGGTTTTAGTCCCTAAGCTATAGCATTGCCTGCCATATAAGTCCATTTCTGTTGCTTATAACAAAATACCTAGAACTGGGTAATTTGTAAGAAAACAAAATTTATTCCTTACTGTTTCTGAGGTTGGGAAGTCCAAAGTCTAGGGAACACATCTGGTGAGCATCTTCTCTGGTGGTGATGCAGGGTATCAGATTGTAAGATGGCAGAAGCAGAGAGAGACTCTCATGTGCTCTCCTTTTAAAGCCTCCAGAACTGTGCCCATGACCACCGTTATTAATCCATTCATTAAGGCATGGTCCTTAGAATCTAACCACCTCTTCAAGGCCCTACCTTTCAATTACCATGATAGGATTTCCCATGCTCTTAACAGTCACAGTGGGGATCAAGCTTCTAATACGTAAAACCTGTGTGACACAATTCTACGCATATCGCATACCAAGTGCTTAGGAATCTGTAGACTACTGCATGCGTTCTAATCAGCTCCTCTGAAGCTGGATTGGCCCATTAAAGCCTGTTAGAAAATAGGCAGTCAAGACATTTGGGCACTGAGAGAGTTCAACTTGCCCAGCTTGTCTTAACTGTGATTTGTACTGGTGTTGGGTCTTTACAGGGTTGCATTGTGTTATTGGGGAAGCCATTGTACAAATATTTGGGGGGTTTGATGTACCTTGCATTGTTGTAGTACTTTGAGACATAAAAGACTGCAAGTGCCCTCTACATCTTATTGTGAATCCCTAGGATATCATGACAAACAGGAAAAAATCTCATTAACTAAACTTTAGATTGTATATGGAATCAAGAGAGGAACAAATTAGCACTAATGGGAAACTGTGACTAGTTTTTTAGAGTGTTCTGCTTTTGCCAGAAGGTCTGAGTTGATAACCTAGTTTTGTCAATTGCAGTTCTTTAATTTTTTTTTTTTTTTGAAGTAGTGGGAACTGAATTAAATTACGAATCTGAAAAACCTTTATAAATATCAAAGACTTGCTTATATATAACACAGTAGTAGTAGGAAGTAGTGGGAACTGAATAAAATAACGAATCTGAAAAACCTTTATAAATATCAAAGACTTGCTTATATATAACACAGTAGTAGTAGTACTGTGTTTGTGAGACACTCAAATATCACGTGCCACATCTAACACATTTGTGCTAGAAATTGTCAATCTCAGACTTAAATATAAACAGAGTTTATATACCATATTTTAAAAATCAAGTTTATTTTTATTATAAAAATAATGCCTGCTTATTATAGAGTTTACTACACAATAAATAAAGAAAGAAGTCATGCGTCTATCACTCAAAACCAACACATTCTAATGTTTTTCTTTAGAGATTGCCTGGGAAAATGTGTAGTTGTTTGTATTTCATAGTTGTGATCATACTTTATATAATTTTGAGTTGTGACTTTTTCATTTAACACTGTAACATAAGGATATTCTCATGTTATTTTAACCTTAAAGAAACATTGTTTTTAGTGACTTCATAAAATTCCAACCATTAAATAGACTCATAGTTTGCTTCTGAGTCTCATAAGAAATTTAGGGGTCTGCAATTCTTGTCATTATAACTTGCTATTATGCTACAGTGTTTTAATTTTTTTTATGTTAGTGTATACCTGACTGTACAAGCACAAAACTGAGAATGACTTGGGTAATTATGGGATGGGTGCAAAAAGTAGAATTATTTAGAATAAAGGTTGACAAACTTTGTAAAGGACCAGATGTAAACATTTTAGGCTTTTCACATCATGTGGCCTCTGTCTCAACTATTGACCTTTGCTGTTGTAGTGTGAAAACAGTCATAAATAATACATAAATGAACATATATGACTGTATGACAGTGTTCCAATAAAACTTTATTTACAAAAATAGGGGTTGGGCTGAATTTGCTCTCTGGGCAGTGGTTTTCTGACCCTGCTCTAGATTATGGCTCCAGTTACATACAATTTGAGTGTGCTATATAGACATTAAAATGTGGATTTTAAGCCAGGTAAGTGTATTGTTTAGAGCATAACTAGAGTAAGGTCCTTGGAGTTATAAACTATTAGGCATTCTTCCTAGAGTAGAGTCTATACAGGTAGAGACATTCTTCATATATTTATTTTACGCAACATATACTCACATAGTTATTTTTATATGCCAGGCACAATTCTAAATGCTATATATGAATATATATATATTCATATATAGCAAATGAAGTTTTGATAAAATTGTTGAATTAGTCTAATATTTTCAGGTTTACTTATTTACTGTCTTTGCTTTCTTGAAAACTTTTTCTCCCTTGTTTCAGTATTCTAGTGTACTTATTTTCTCCTCTTTTTCCAAACCTTCTATTAGGAGAGGACAGCATAGGTCATTTACACTAGCTGTAGTGATAATAAGCATTAGGAAATAGAATCTCTTGGCAATCTTTTCACCTAGTGGTGAAATTTGGCACAATCGCTTTGTCCCTGATTCTCACCTATAAAAGGGGAACATTGGTTAGATTAATAATTTTTACAGCTCACTGTAAATCAGAATCACCTTGGAGACTTGTAAAGTAGTCCTCCCGTATTCACAGGGGATGTGTTCCAAGACCCCTAGTGGATGCCTGAAACCACACATAGTATCAAACCCTACATATAGTGTACTTTATGTTTTCCTATACTCATATACATATAATACAGTTTAATTTATAAATTAAGCATTGTAAGAGATTAACAACAATAACTAGTAATAAAATAGAGCAATTATAACAATATACGGTAATAAAAGTTATGTGAGTGTGGTCTCTAATTCTTTCTCTTTCTCGCTAGGAATGTCTTATTGTACTGTACCCACCTATTTTCAGATCACAGTTGACTGCAGGTATTTGAAACTGAGGAAAAGTAAATGGAGAATAAAGTGGGGAGGGACAATTGTATCTCCCTTTTTAAATATCTGTATCGCTGGGACCTGGGTGTCTATGCTTACCAAGCTTCTTAAATTCTTGTGAAGTTAGCCCAGCAGTCCTTAATCTTGCTGCACATTGCAATCACTTAAGAAGATTTACAGACACTGATACCCCAGCTATACCCTCTAGAGATTCTCGTTTTATTGGTATAGGATATGGTCTGGGCATCAGGATTTCTAAAATCTAACTAGATCATGTTCAAGTTACTTCTCCTTCTGAGTATATCCAAACTTATCCCAATGATTTTGAGAATGTTGAGTAAATTCTCATGGCCTTAATACTCATAAATTGCTTAGAAAATATTTGGATCTTAATAAAACCTATGATTTAACTCAAGGCCTTCTCATAAAAATCAAAACATAAATGTAGTATGTTGAATAACCGTACAGAATGTTGAGTAAATTCTCATGGCCTTAATACTCATAAATTGCTTAGAAAATATTTGGATCCTAATAAAACCTATGATTTAACTCAAGGCCTTCTCATAAAAATCAAAACATAAATGTAGTATGTTGAATAACCGTACTTTGAGATCACCTGAAGTAATGTCCTGAGACCATGAAGAGCAGAGTCTGTTGCAGATTGTTTAAAACTGAATTCAGGTAGGAGACCTGGGTTTGTGCATTTGAGGCTACAAGATTCAATTATCAATTCATCAAAAAACTAATTTATATCCTACACTGGTGTAAAAGAAGCATCATATCTTGTGCTATGGAGGATACCAAACTGAAGAAAGTAAAATCTCTGCCTTTAAGTAACTTGTAATCTTAGCCAATCTCAAAATTTAAACGTGAAACATAAGATAACAAACACGAAGTGCCAACTTTTCTATGGATTGAGAACAGGAAGGCTGATCCGTTGACAGGTAGTAATAGAGATGGCTTAGGTGGAATGGTGCTTCTCAAAGTGAGACTTGCAGGCCACCTGTATGAGAATACCTGGGATGCCTGCTGAGAATCCTGGTCAGTCTCTGGGCGAGGGTCTGGGATTCTGCCCTTTAAACAGATTCGCCAAGTGTTTATTATGCATACACAGTGTAAGTACTGTGCATGCAGTAGGTACAGTATGAGCCAGGCCTTGAAAGATGCTTTGAAGCTATGTTATAGTGGTAGTAGTTAACATTTATTAAATGCTAGATACTATTTCTAGTGTTGCACATGTATTACCTCATTTAATCCCCACAAAAAAAAATGTGTTAGGCACTTTTATTATTATTCTCAGTCGACAGAAGAAACTGAGGCACAGGGAACTTAAGCAGCTTGCCTAAGATCAAATAGCTAATAAGTGACAGAATTAAGATTTGGGGCCAGGCAGTCTGACTCTAGGCCCTGAACTCTTAATCACTTGTTCTCTAAGCAAAAAGAAAGAAGAACACATTAATTTTGACATACTGATTCATAAAAGCACATGTATGAATCACATATAAACAAAGACAATAAATGGCCTGGAAGGTAAGTACTTTTTTTGAAAACTTTGTTAAAAACAGGAGAGAAATTTGGTTCAGTTCCTAGGCACAAAAGGGAGTTCAGCTGACCTTGGGTGCCCCTGAAGAAAGAGTGAAGGAAGCACAATACAGAGGCTGTAGTTGAAGGTGGTAATCCCGGATCCCAGGGGTGTGGGATGCAGCAGATCTGCCAGAAAACACCTTGAGTCCAAGAAATATTTAACAAGAGTACAGATTAGTGAGAAGTTGCTGCTACCCTATTTGGAGAGGTTAAATAAACAGAGTTCTGCAGTCTAGACCAGCTCTAATACAATATAGTAGAATCAAGAGGCCCAGCCATAAGCACCAAACAAATATAATTTAATTAACCCTCCCTTCCTCTTTCCTTTGAGGCTGGAATCAGGTGAACTATGGTAAAAAAAAAAATGGAGTTTTGTTTTTTTGGTTTTTTGGTTTGTTTGTTTTTTTTTCCCCCAGAGAGTATAAAATAAATATTTTGAAGGTGTTTTTAGCTTGAACAAATACTGTATTCACTTGGGCATTTTGGAAGTTACCATGGAACTATGGTAAAAAAAAAAATGGAGTTTTGTTTTTTTGGTTTTTTGGTTTGTTTGTTTTTTTTCCCCCAGAGAGTATAAAATAAATATATTTTGAAGGTGTTTTTAGCTTGAACAAATACTGTATTCACTTGGGCATTCTGGAAGTTACCATGGGAAACTGAGGAGGCTGGTGCCAGCCAAGCGGTAGCAGAATCCTGATGATGGGAAGTGGGTAGCCACAGCTGGTGGCAGAAGAGGAGCTCAGTCTGTGCCAGGCTAGACCAGCACTGCCTTCCACACATGCTGGGTAGCAGTGGGCAGCACTGGCCTCAGGAGTAATATCTGAACAAGCAAATGCACCAAAGGGGGAGACAGAACCGACTAGCCTTGGCAATGTAGAGGGCACATGAAAACCTCCCTTAACTCTGGTTTGCAGGGTCCCTTCTTTTTTCTTGAGTATTACAGTCGATCTCTCAAATAAGCCCTTTGAACATTGAAGAAAAAGTTGTTATAAAGTCCATGTGAAACATGAAGCACATCAAAACAGAAATTTGGTGGCTAAAGTGACATTTAGCAATCAGGACCCATCAGCAGGGGCTATCTACAGCTACATATGGTGGATGCTTTATTTTAGGACCTAATGTCTACAATAAAATGATTTGTTGAGAATGACGGACGCTATGAACAACACAGCAGAACTGGTCTTTTTGCGTGGATTTGAATCAATTTTTGGAAAGGATGGTTTGTCTTGCTTGCTCACATGAGTAGAGAGACTAGTGACCACCTACCAACCACATTTCAATCCAATTCAGCTGCTCTTTACTTTTCTTTGCATGTACAGTTGGAAGAAATTTGATAAGTCCCAAGCATCTGATTTCATACTACAGTAAACTACACACTGTCACTGCTTGAGTTTCCTAATCATCAACATTTATATCTAATGTATACTAGAGGAATGATATAATGTGGTTGTTTTGGTCAGAATGCATTTTACTAATTTTATAAAATAATTTAAAAGTCCCATAGAATTAGTAAGAATCTGAAATGGTCATCTCAATTTTTTGTATATTACTCTGTTTTACAAATTCATAAATTGGGAATTCAGTGTCTCAGGACACATAGTTTCAGATTAGCAAGTGTCTACTATCTATAGGTTTTAATACCCAGTACCTTAAAGCCATTTTGTAAAACATATTACAAACATCGTAATGTGGGATTCTATTTTTAGAATCTTACTTTGAATTGTGTACAAGAGAAATACATGTTATTTGTAGAAAATTCTGACAAAACAAATCCCAAAGATAGTTACTTCTAAACACTTGAAGTATATAATTTCAGATATAAAATATTTTTATGAAAAACTAAATCACTCCTTGGGTGCCTAGAATTTTTAACTTAGATTTTTTTTCATTTAATAGTATGCTGTGAATATATTTTCATACCTAAAAATAGTTACTGCATGATAACAGCTAATGCCCCATTAGGTGTTTACACTAAGATTTATTTAAGCAATCCTCTACTTTAGGGTGTTTAAATTATTAAATATATTATTAATTTCCTTGGATTAAATGGGAATGATGACTCAAAGAAAATTCGCTTTCAATTATTTTAATGTATAACCAGAGAACAATACAATTCACATTCACTTTGCAAGTATAGAAGTATCCATTTGATAGAAAAGAGGTTACTCTTTCCCATTTATGTGTTTTCCTTTACTGATAAGTTCTACTATTCTTTCATTGGTATTAATTTTTGGTGTAATGCCTGTCCAAATCTTTGCCCTTTTGTCTTTTAATGAGTGTGTCATTCTTCATTTCCTGGAATTCATATTTATCACATATTAACTGTAGCAAATTCTTTTGGTGCCCTGCATTACATACTGTTGACCTAGCCCTGATTTCAGCCCTGGCTGTGGATGAAAGTTCGATGAAAAGTTGGGTTCTCTCTGGCATGCACACCATGTCTTCCTGCCTTCTGTTTCAGGGAATTCTCCAAAGCCTTGCAGTCTACTTGGATAAAGGGGGTTAATTCTCAATCAATGGCTGATGGGAGGCAGTGGATCAATGCCCCAGCATGTCTCTGCTGGATGGTTAATTCTAAGAACCGTGCTGTGTACTTCTCAGAGGTCCCAGTGGCTTTCATGGCCTTTAACAATGAGCTTGTTATGTACCAAGAATATTAGTTTGCTCTTGCTGCTGTAATGAATTGCCATGGATTAAAACAGACAAAAAAATTATTTTCTTATAGTTCTGGAGGTTGAAAGTCCAAAACAGATCTTACTGGGCTGAAATGAAAGTATTGGCAGAGCTGCATTCCTATCTGGAGGATCTAGGGGAAAATTCATTTCCTTGCTTTTTTTGTATTCTGGAAGTCAACTGTATGCCTTGGCCCCTAACTCCATGTTCAAAGCCAGCAGCATAGCACTTTCCAATCTCTAACTCTGACGATCCTGCTTCCATCTTGAAAGGACCCTTGTGATTACATTGAGCACACCTGGATAATCAGAATAATCTCCCTATCTCAAGACTCTTAACTTAATCACATCTGCAAAGTCCCTTTTCTAATTAAGATGACATATTCAGAGGTTCTGAGGATCGGGATGTGGACACTTTGGTGAGGGCAGGGGTGTCATTATTCTCTCTGCCACACAAAGGTACATTGAAATTTTTATTTGGGGTGTCGAGTTCTAGATTACAATTCATGAAATCCTGTCAATTTATGAATCTATAATTGCCAAAATTTTCTCTAGAAACAGAGTTTTTCCCAATGGTATTTTCAGGGATTCCTTGATCATTTCAACATGTCAGCAAAGTGCCTATCACTGGTTGTGGAGAAAGTGCCCTTCTTTGTATGTGGGACTCTACCCTGCAGTTTAGCTCTGTGCTGGGGAAACAGGTCCTCTGATGCAGTCAGCATCTAGCTCTCTTTTATATTTTGTGGCAGTGGGAGTGTTTAAAATTCCCTCCTTTAGAGGGAAAATTAACGTCTTCATTAAAGTCTGAAGTGGAAAGGTATTCCTAGTGGGTAGAATAGTAGATATCATGATACTTTCTAACTAATGCTATTCAGTGTCCTCCCTGGATGCTCCATCTCAGAGTTTTTCAGCTTAAATATTTTATATACATATTGCATGCACTTGGGGGTGGGATTTGAGAATCACTTGCTGACTCAGCATCTTGAATAGCATTAATGTTGTTGATTTCATAAAATTGAATCCTGTTCTGTCTTAGGTAGTATAGTAAACTTAGCCTGTGGCCGATTCAAGTCAGTAACAAAGTTAGGTGGGCTGGAATCTAGGTAGGAAAAGAACATCTTTGGAGTCAAAGATAAGTTTGAAGTCCAGCTCTTGTACACACTGGTGTGTATTCTTAGGAATATACTTCACTTCTCTGATCCTCAGTTTCCTCATCTAGTAATTGGGATGTACAGCAATCTCTCTCGTGGGGAAGGGGTAATTAGGGAATTCATGACATAATGTATGTACAATATATATAGCGCAGCATCGGATATGGCCTATGTCTCAGTGAATAGTCGCCATTTTAGAACATCCCTCCAATCCTCCCCTCTCCTTCCTGCATCATAAACTTTTCCCTCTCTACTGTTTTAATGCAGCCAGCATACAAAGTTATAGTCTTCACAGAGTAGCCTGTGCTCTGTTTCCAGTTGTTCTTCCTGCTCTCTCTATTCCTGCCTTATTAAAGTATAAGTTATACACCAGAAAATGCACTCAGTTTGTGTGTATAACTCATGATTTTAGTGAATAAATGTGCATGGAATGATGCTGTTGGATGATGCAGAGGACACTTTCATTACCTGCCCAGATCATCTTGGACCCCTTTTTTGCAGATTTGTGAACCCAGCTCCCTGCTTTAATAGGGTGTGCTGCTAACAGCTGGCACCTGCAACCTTGAGAGAGCTACAGTTGGATACTAGAAACCTTGCTTCACTGGTGAGCAGGAAATTCTTGGGAATTCATGTCATACCTCAACCCCAAAACCCAGGCCATCATAGCCAGGGGCCAGATGCTGTGGGAGGACTAAAGCCTCCCTTCTTCACCTCAAGTTGGGGCAATCTCTGAGGTGTGATTTATATTCCAGAGCTCCCTAGGGGATCAAGTCGAGGCTGAGACATGCTTAACTTCTTCTTCCTTATTCTGACCTTCCCCCACCCTCACTCCTTTACTACTTTCTCCTGGGAACACTACTTAATAAATCACTTTTCCTTAAACCTTTGGCTCTGAGTCTGCATCTGGGAGAAACTGGCCTCAACAGATGGACAAATGTCAGAACTGACCATACCCCCAAGCAGGATTTATGTGATAGGCATGGAAGGAGCAGGCAGCCACCCCAGCAAACCGAGAAGCAAAGTTAGAGTCTGAATCGATGTGGCACCCTGAAGTGACAGACACTTAGGAGAGATGAAGAGCACCAGGGTCTCAGGTGAGCCATGGGGACAGTTCCTCTGAACAGAGATTGAAGCAGATGGCACATTGGCCTTAAATACCCTCCAGTTCCACTGTTTCTCCCTAGACCTATAATTGTTTTCTCCGGGCTCTGGCTCTGTTAGTGCATGTCTAGGTCATTGACATAAGGTGCTCTGCCCTTTCCAGCCTGGTGACACCCTGTCTTTGTATTAGGGTCTTCTCCAAGTTCCACCTTTTGCCAATATGAGGGTCTTCTTTGAAGTTCTTAGATCCCCTTCATTAAGGTCTTTTTCCCTCCCCTGAGACCTGTACTCCCTGATCTTGGCCTTAAGAGTTTCCTAGTTTCAGATAACTTGAGTTATCTGTGAGACCTTGAGTTCAACCTTATATTCCATGAGACAGTACACAAAACAGCAAAGAAGAGAACTTCTGGGATAAGCACATCCATGAGGGGGGTGGGGAAAGAATAAACACCCACACATCAGTTTGGGTCTGTCCATCTCCGTAACTCACCAGGATACCCTGATTATAACTCAGTAGAAGTCAGGTAGGGCTGAAGCAGGTTTAGTAGGTTCTGTTTAACATGGAAGCAAAGCAGATGCCTTTGAAACATTGCTGGTGAATTCTGATGGTGGGTATTTAAAATTCATAGAGTATAAATATAGAGTACTCTATATTTATTTAAAATTATAGAGTACTCTATAAAATATATATAGTACATACAGATGAAAACTAATTCTATTATGATTTTCATTTTTTTATAAGGTTTATTGAATATAAAGAATTGACAACATATTTCTATAGGGTAATCAAATGAGTCATCATATTTGTATGTGACACTCTTCCAGATGAGTGGGAAGATACTGCTATTGATTGTCGGGAAAGAGAAAGTAATAGAAAGACAACGGGACAGGCATTTTTCTTAGACTTGCTCATTTTTCAGGATTGCTATATAATGCCTTTTTTTTCTCTGAGGCCATTTGGCATATGTTCTCTGTTTTATCTCAAATTGATTGCTTTGAGATTTCTCTTCCAGGGAGTGGAACTTGATGGTAAATATTTTGCTGTGTTGGTCTACTTCCTCAAGAACTTCCTTAAGCACTATGGGTTTGGCATGCTCCATTCCTTGCCTGGTTGTGCACGGGGGCAGGGCGGCCCATGGCCCCTGTCTCAGGACCCTGGCTGGTGGCATGCTCGGTTGCTTGCCTGATTGTGGAGGCCTGATTTTCACTATTTTCAGTATGTGAGTTTTACTCAAGTGTATTCACTGGAGTTGACTCTTTAGGAGCTTATGTTTTTGATTCTCTGCACTCTTCTGTTTTCAATTGGTAATTATTCATTACATCCTTATTAGTAGTATGCCTATGTGAAAGTGGCATCTCCTGTTCATAAATTGTTGTCCTTTAGAGGCAGGGCCCTGTCTGGTGAGTCTCTGACTTGCTAGTTAATAATCATTTGTAATGATTTATCACTAATATTTTCAAATTAATGATGAATCCTTTTATCTTAATTTGTCTTCTCCTCCCTTTGTAGTAAAATCTCTTATTTGTAATGAATTATTTGGATATTAATGGATGGGTTAGTCAGATATAGCTCAACAATATGGACAGTGTTATTCTAGCATCCAGGCCATACTGTGTACAATCCCAGAATAGGCTGCAGAATGTGTGATATGGGTGCAGTGACAAGACATGGGGGGACAAAGGGCAGGTGACAAATGACACATCAGTGCTGGATTAAATCACAGTTACCAGTTTCAATAAAGAAAATCAACCTGACACATGCCAAGTGTTTGGACACCATATCCCCTGATATGCCCCCTACTGCAGCTTCAGACTACTGAGCAGTCACTACTCCAGCTCTGATGGTGACCAGGAGACAGGACATCCTCTTGCCTGTGTGGTCAGGGCCCCAGATGTTTCCTTGACAGACTAAGGCTCAGCCATGATGAGCAAAGGGTCCTCTGAGCTCCAAACCTTTCTTCCTTGTCACAGCATTTTTCTGGAACCTGTGGAGGATGTTGTAAAGGGGCAGAAATTCCTGACAGGGTTAGGACCAAGGGGAGTGAGGGATGTATCTTGTCATTGTGGTTGTGCAAATAAAGGGCCCGAAACCCCAGTGTGCTCATTAGTGGTGCAGGGTATCTGGAGGCTCCCGGCTACTTCCTCAGGAGCCTCAGCACTGCTCTCCTCAAATGACAAGCGTCATTTGGTCATATGCCTGGTTGTGTTGGTTGTCTGTGAAAGGCCACTGTTCTCCCTGTCTGTCATATCCACTTTCTCTTTTCGTGTTGCTTTTGTCCTTGCCTCTTCCTTGTCTGAGCTATTTGCATGGTGCTGGGGCAGAACACAGCTAGGACAGAGCAGAAATAGGACTCCATTTTTGACAATCAGGGAAAATTGGAGAAGCAAAGTATATTTATTGGGCACCTGTATGTCACATACTCTGCCAACATTTTACATATATTAAGTCATCTAGTCTTCGTAACAGTTAAATATTATTTCCCCCAATATGATGGGCAAACAAACCATGGTAAGTAATTTGTCCATGACCCTACAACCCCAGGGTTTCTTAGAGCAAAGCCCCTTCCTACCCATGATTTCCTGCCATCTCCCATGCTCGGAGTTGAAACCATCTTCCCTAGAGCGATTCCCTGCCTGGTGAACAGGAAGCTTTGTGATGGGAAGCTTTGGCTGCAATGCAGTGAGAAGCAGACGAGACCTGGGATTAGAAGACTTGGGTTGGAATTCCAGCTCTGGAACTTATTAACTGTGTAACACAGGATAAGATAAAATGAGGTAAATCTGAAAGCAATGGGCACATGCAAGATAACCAACAATTGAAAACAATCTGTTACCAGGTGGCCTTGTATAGGCCAGTTAACATCTTTATGTTCAGGTTCATCACCTGGAAAGGGAGGATAGTTGTATTCCTGAGTAAATTGGCTCAGAGATGCCCGGTGCTTAACCCTTGGCGTCTAAAGGATTGTGGCATGAATAAAATTGAATGGTGACTTTCTCATTCCTCTTCTCTGATGGTGGTGCACTCTTAAGGCCCAGTAACCTCATGTCCTACCTCCTGAGTTATTTCCTCTTTCTTGCTTCCATCTATCCTTACTCGCCCCTTGCCTCTTACTTCCTTCTTCCTCCTTCTTCTCTTTTTCTACAATCTGGGAGGATGGGCAGAGATACCCTTTTCTAAGGGAGTCATACAAAACTGAGAACTCAGAAATAGAGGGGAATCTAATTCCAGGACAGACCGTGGGCAATAGGTGGGAGATGAAGTGGCACATAGGACACAGAATGGGAGACAGAATCACCTTGGCCCCACACTCCTTCTCAGGCACTGTCTTTTGAGTTAATTTCTTAATTCTCTTCCAGCAGAATGGAGGCATAAACCTGCAATGGCAGAGGCAGAGGCTGATCATAGAGAGGATGTGAGCACAAGAGGATTTGGCATCTGCATGTTTGAAGAAAACCACTCACAGGAAGTCACAAATGAAGGAAATTTCTGGGTTTCCACAACGAGAAGGATCTGGTCCTTAAAGGCAGAAGACAGAGAACCATGCTGCTCTTGAATCCTTCAGTCCAGGGTTCAACCCTTCCTGCACTGCTCTTCTTAATATGCTGACACACACTTCTCCCCAGAAAACCCCTCACTATATGCATGTAGTTTCTCTACAGGTCCTGGTAGACTTGTGTTGGGGTGCAGAAAAATATTCTCCAAAATTGGGTGCTCTGGCATGCCAAGTGCTTTGAAAATTAAACTCCTTCAGAAATAAGCTTCATAATCAGGGTCCTTCTAGTCGTGTCTTGTTTCCCTCAGTCTGTGCACAGGGAGGGACTATGCCAAGTGCTTTGAAAATTAAACTCCTTCAGAAATAAGCTTCATAATCAGGGTCCTTCTAATCGTGTCTTGTTTCCCTCAGTCTGTGCACAGGGAGGGACTTTTACTGTAATTTTTTTTTTTTTAATCTAAGAGATCTTCTTTCCAAAAACCAGGAAGGAACATCACCTGGAAGGACTGGAGAGGCCAGGAAGGGAATACACCTGGACAGACTTTTTCACAAGATAATGTCTGCCTCTCAATCTCATTCAAATAGATTTAATTATTTACTGCTCCTCAGAAGAATTGTCTACATTGCCCATCTCTCCCAACTGCAATGAAGAACAGTATATAAGTTTCTGTACCCCACTGGGTTATTGTACAATCAGTCTCTTGTGATTCCTCCATGCATTTTCCCCTCCCAGCATGTTAAGATAAAATTTGTTATGCCTCTTCTCCTAGTTAATCTTTGTTTTGACAGTTGATTTTCAGTGACCCTTCAAGAGGTCCAGGGGAAGTCTTTCCTTTGCCCCTAAACTTGCATCAGTCATGTTGTGTATTGGGGACCATATGTCTTGATTTATGCACAGACATGAGTACTTGTGGGTGTAATGACCTGTTGGCTCCATGTGTGGGTCTCCATTTCAATAAATATAACTGTTACTCAGGCATTATGGCCTGAAGAATGAGGGTGTGCAGCAAGCTCAGGATATGATATTGAGTCCATTCCTTGAGATGAGCATGATAAGAAGACAGGCATTAGACTGTCTTCTCTTATTAGATGTGGTGGTTTGGAAACATGAATTCCAGGCTCTCAGCTCAACTAGCAGTAATGAAAAAGACTTTTGATCTCTGCCACTTTGCATTTCTACAGATATTAATTGTCTTTGCCTCTTTCATCTTCATTTGTACAATGGAAAGATTGAGCTATTTGAGCTCTAAAATCTCTGTTTCATATTCTAATGTTCTAAAACAAAGGCTTGGCATCTGAACAAACATCTAGTGAAGTTAGAATAAGTCTCTACCCAACATCTTCATCACTATGGTGACCATACACCCTGATTTTCCTGGGGTAGTCCTGATAAATGTCTGTTGTATTGGTATATTAATAATTATTAATACAGCTTTATTTACTCTCCAAGGGGTCTCAAGTTTAAATAATAATTTACATGGCTATACTGTTGATAGCACACATTGCTCCCAGTCAGTTTCTTTTTGTATTCCTTACAAATGTTCCCTAAATAAAGGTAAGTTAAAAAAAAAAAAAAAAAAAGAAAAGAAAAAGAAAAAGAAAAAAAGGTAAGTTCTAGATGCTTTACTATATCCTATTTGGTCCCCCCACCCCCACCCTTCCTGCCCTGACAGGTGATAAATAAGTAAAACAAATTTTCTCTTGGGAGCTGTTGTCAATTTTGTCTTACCCAGCCCCAATTTGAGGTGTTTTTTTGTTCCTGCTCCCATCACTCAGGCCTTGAAAGCTGATAGATTTCTGATTTCTTCCTTGAAACATGATATGATGAATAAGACTGCATGCTTTACTGCAAGGAGCAAGGGAGAGCACTATAAAAAGGAACTGTCTTGTACAATGGGAAATTATTTAACAGGGTTGGCCTTTTGCATGGGAAGAAGTAGGAGCTTCCATATAATGTGCATGATTTCAGGAGTTCAGGGAAATTTTCTTCCACAGTTCTGCTGGGTGGATAGCCTGGAAAATTTCTTACTTAGGGATAAAACATTTACTTCTGCGATGAGAGAGCAGGTTTCAATTATGAACAGCTCTGGAAGAGAGAATTCAGCAACATCCAAACCACACCTTTCCCCCCAGCAATCTAGATTGCACAAATAAAAATAGAGTGCTTATATCTGGGGAGGTGGCAGTTTCTCTGTGCACTGAGCTGGTTAGGGACAAAATATCTGAAGTATTGTGACCAATTGTGGGTGTCTCATTATATATAAGTACTAAAAATGTCCAGCACCAAATTTGTGACTATTTACAATGTCATCTCTGTGTTTGGGTGTGTTCATTTTAGTTTTCTAAGTTTTACCAGTAAGATTGCTTCTTTTCCCATCACCGATGTGCAGATCTCAGCACATCGAGGACCAGGGAGTTCAGAAGAAACAGTGGGGGAGATTAAGAAAAGGATGAGAATGGGAGTTTGAAACTTAAAATCCTAGAAGGGGGTTACCTTCATTAAAATGCGCTAGTGAAAGAACTGAGTGGTCTGCAGACAGCAGGAGGTGCTGCCCAGAATCTCCTGCAACCACCTCAGTGGATTTTGTGTCTATCCGCTTCCCTCTCTACTCCACTGACTCAACCTTAGTGATACATTTATTGAGCATTTCACAGACAGTAACTCATATCATTCTCACAAAAGCCCTAGGAGGGAAATTCTATTACTACACATTTTATAAATGATGAACCCGAAGCTTGGTCAGGTGAAGCGTCTTGCCCAAGATCATCCAGCTAGTATGCAGGAGAGTCAGAATTCAAACCCATGTGAACATTACAAGCCCACACTCTTTGCTTTGTTTTGCTTTTTGTTATTATTTATTATTTTCTGTGATCTTTCAATTTCCACTTAATTTCACATGTAAAGAGAAGGTGCAAACAAAACAAAACAAAAAAAAGAAAAAACTGTATAGCCTTCATACTATTTCCCAAATGTTAACATTTTGCCAACTTTACCATTTTTGTTCTCTCTATTGCAGTCATAAGATGCCTCTTTACACCTGAACACTTCAGTGCATTTCCTAAAAATAAGGAATTTGCTGGCAAACTACAGTATAATTAAAATCAGTGCATTAATATTGTTGCAATAATATTATGTAATCTAAAAACGTTCAGATTTTATGTATTGTCGCATAATGCCCTTCATAGAGAACAAAAATCCTGGATCACACATCACATTCAGTCCTCATGTTTCTTTACTCTCCTTTAATTTGGAGCTGTTCCACTGTCTTTTTATTTCATGACATGAACTTTTTAAAAAACAGTAGGGACCAGTTATTTTGTAGAATGCTCCTGCTGTTAGGTTTGTTAGTTGTTTTCTTATAATCAGATAAAGGCTGTGCATTTTGAGCAGAAATAACACAGAAGTGACCTGTGTTCTCCTCAGTGCCTCACATCAGGAGGCACATGAAGTGGATCTGTCCCATTACCACTAACGTTAGCGTTCGTCATTCAGTCAAGGTGTGTCTTCTAAGTGGTGCCATGTAAAGTTACTATTTTCCTTTCAGAAGGAGAGAATAAACCTAAGGATACTAGAGATGACCTCAGTGCCTCACATCAGGAGGCACATGAAGTGGATCTGTCCCATTACCACTAACGTTAGCTTTCGTCATTCAGTCAAGGTGTGTCTTCTAAGTGGTGCCGTGTAAAGTTAATATTTTCCCTGTTATAATTGGTACATATATTGTCTGGAGATACTTTAAGACTATATAAACGTCCTGTCACTCCTCATAGTTCCATGCACTATTATTGGCATGCAACTCATGATTCTTGCCTGAATCAATTATTATAGTGATGGTTACCAAATGTTAAATTTCTAATTCCAACATTTATTGTCCATTTATTAGTTGGTTATACTGCTATAAAGAGAGCTTTCTCCCTTCCTCCCTCCCTTTCTCCCCTCTCTTCCTCTCTTTTTTCTTCCATCTTTCCATTCATTTTGCCCTTCCTTCCTTCCTTCTTTCTTTTAATAATGAGATCATGGATTCTTATTTTATTTAAAAGCTTATAATCCATTACTAATCCTTTCTTAAAAAATCAATGCTCAGTTGTCCCAGATTTGACCAGAAGGTATCCTTTTAAGCTAACTCCTGAGGAACAGGTGTTTGCCAGGTCCCCATTATTCTTCAAGCACTTTTTTACCTTGAAGATGTTCTAGGCTTATCTTCTAATTTTCCAAGCCTCAGCCCAGGAATCAACAGGTCTGTGGGGAGCCCTTGATCTTCTTAGTAGAGAATGTATTACAAACCTATATTTGAGCATTAGGTTTGTGGAATCTGGACTCACAACCACTGTGACAACTATATCACCTAGGCTCTTGTCTCTTCTCTGGACTCTGATAGCATGCTAATGATGTCCCTGCATCCACCCTGCTCCAATCCAATTTGTCTTCTACACTGTAGCAGGATGTTTTTTTGAAAATGCTGCTATAATCTTGTGAACTCCCTGCTTATAAGACTTCTCCATAGTCTTTCTCCATTCCTTTGCAATGGAATCTAAAAGATCCTTAACATGCCTCCTATGACCACTTCAGCCTTTTCTCACTCTTCTCCCTTTCTTACTCTCTGTTTTTCAGGCTCTCTGGTCTTTCTTTTAGTTCCCTGAAAGCCATATGTTCCTCCAAGTTCAGGGCTCTGCCTGTGTCCACCCCTCTGTCTGAAAGGCTCTCATACTCAACCCTCCATCCATTGCAAGTCCTCAGATCTCAGGCCAACAGTCACTACTTGAGACTTCAGTCTATATTAGAGTCTCTAACTGGACCTTGTTTCTCTATCTCAGTTTGTAATTATGCACTTAATACATGATATTTTGATTAAATTTTCTTCCCTATTCTTCACTGTAAGCTCCCTTATTACCAACCACTGCATCTGTAAAAACCTGGACAGAGTCTAGCACATAGTAAAAGTGCCATATAAATTTGGTGAATGAAGTATGTACTACCCACAGGCATGGGTTGATTTAAATACTAGCACATTAGGAATGCCCCGGTTTAGTCTATTTTTATCATTTTTTGTAATTGTCTTCAAATAACAATGTTGTTGCTATGATTAATAGTTGCAGAAATATTTAAAAAGACAAACATAATCCTTTTTATCCATAAATATAGTGGAGTCTAATGCTTTGTGTTTTCAATAATAAGACAGTAGGAATTTGGCTTAAATAAGCCTTTGGCTTGAAAGAGATATTGATATTTTAAGTGACAGATCTTTGAGGGAACAATTAGTGGTTCTAAGATGAGGTTTATAATAAAAATAACATCTTTTTTTTTTTTACCCGACTTGACGGTAATAATTTGGCTGTCATTGGTGTTAGATTCCCAGCATTATTCTTAGAAAGATCCTAGGGTTATTTTGAATCAATAGCACCTTAATTAACTGTATAATATCCTAAGCCACATCAGTGTGCCAGAACCATTGTGATCTCTCTAGATATATATTTTTTTTCCAATTATATCAAGCTAAAAAGCTTCTGCACAGCAAAGGAAACAATCAACAGAGTGGAAAGACAACCTATGGAATGGGAGAAAATATTTGCAGACTATATATCTGACAAGAGATTAATATCCAGAATATATAAATAACTCAAACAACTATAAAGTAAAAAAAAAAGAACAAAAACAAAACTAAACTAAACAAAAAACAAATAATCTAGTCACAAAATGGGCAAAGGAGATGAATAGACATTTTTCAAAGGAAGACATACAAATGTCCAAAAGGTGCATGAAAAAATGCTCAGCATCACTAGTCATCAGAGAAATGCAAATCAAAACCACACTGAGATATCATATCACTCCAGTTAGACTGGCTATTATTAAAAAGACATAGAATAACAAATGCTGGTGAGGATGCAGGGGAAAAGGAACTCTTCTACACTGTTGGTGGGAGTATAAATTAGCACAGCCACTATGGAAAACAGTATGGAGGTTTCTCAAAAGACTGCAGATAGAGCTACCATGTGATACAGCAATCCCACTACTGGGTATAGATCCAAAAGAATGGAAATCATCATTGCAAAGGGATACCTTACTCCCATGTTCAGTGAAGCTCTATTTGCAGTCTGCAAAATATGGAACTAACCTAAGTGTCCATTGATGGATGACTGAATAAAGAAAATGCAGTACATATACACAATGGAATACTACTCAGCCATAAAAAAGAATGAAATTCTGCTATTTGCAGCAGCATGGATGAGTCTGGAAAAATTTATGTTAAGTGAAATAATCCAGACAAAGAAACAGAAATGCCTCATATTCTCAGTCATATCTGGGTGCTAGGAAGGAAGGGAAGGATGGAGGAAGGGAAGGAGGGAAGAAGGAAGGAATGAAGGAAAGAAAGAAAGGATCACAACATGTTGACCTTTCAAAAGGAGAGAATAAACCTAAGGATACTAGAGATGAGGGGCAGGGAGTGAGGGGGTTTCGGCAGTGATAGGTCGGGCAAAGGGCATAAAGAAATATCACTATTTCTAAGAATGAATAAGCTAGTATTAAATAAAAAAATTTAAAAAATAATTTTTCCCATGATAAAATAGTCATTAAGCTATGTCCATCCTCTAAGACTTGGTTTGTCCATTGAGTCTGCCACCTTACCCAGCATTATGCCGCAATTGCTGTCAATTCAGTTTCACCTAAAAATTGGTGTAAGGGAAGGTTTGTACTACACTTACAAAGCCTTTTCTTAAAAAAAAAAAATCTTATTTCAGCATCTTTCTAAAGATTTTTAATTTTCTTCTAGACCAATTTTTAATAAACTAGCAACCCACAGATGAAAAATAAAAATCTATATGAGATGATTAAAACATAATGAAACATTATTCATTTTCACAAGTATCCTGAATTCCCACAGCAAATTACTAAATTTTACAGTTTTAAAATAGGGAAATGGATATGAAGTGAGTAAAGAAAAATTTGCATTGGTGATATAAATTATGCATATGCATAATACCCATAAGAAAGACAATTACTGCAGCTTTACACATTGGCCAGTGGGCATTTGTCTGATATACACTTGAGTTCTGTGAAAAACCTGGCTCATTAGCCAAATGCCATCTGATTAGGATAATTTAAGGATTTGGAGTTTGCTGAAGCATTTAACTCCAGGCATTGTGACTAGAGTCTTTGTCTTTGAGAGTCCTAAAATTATTCTTCTTTAATTGGGATGTAGGTCTTCAAAGGAATCTCTGAAGCAAATATAAGAGGTGACTGTGGATTCTACTCAGTTCCTGTGTTTAGAATTACTGCTACCTTCAAACACTTTTTAAAAACTGTAACATAACAATATGTGGTATGAATAGTAAATCACATAAACTACACTAATATTATGAATAAAGCTCAATGAATTTTGAAATATGTACACACCTATATATCTACTACCCAGAAGAAGATATGGAGCATTTCTAGTGCCCCAGAAAGCCACCTCATGCCCCTTTCCAGTTGGTTGCTGCTCTCTCTCCCACCTCCCTCCCGTAACCACTACTCTGATTTCTTTCATATAGTGGACTCACACATGATGCTTTTTTTGGTGTCTAGTTTCTTTCATTTAACATAGTATCTATAAAAGTTATCCATGTTATTTCATGTATGTTAGGGTTTTTATTGTTACATAATATTCCATTGTATGAAAATACTACCATTCTTTTATTGATTAAAATTTGGACTATTATTTTTTTTGTCATTATAAACAAAACTATAATGAACATTAATTATTGTACACATTTTTTGGTGGCCACATGTATTTATTTCTCTCAGATATATGTCTAGGAGTGAAATTTCTATTTTAAAGGGTAAATACATTTTGAATTTAGTATGCACTGCCTAATGGTCTTCCAGCTTGGTTACACCATTTTATATTCTTACAGGCAATGTGTGAGAGTTCCAGTTGCATCAATCCATGCCAACATTTAGTATTGACGGTCACTATAATTTGGGCCATTTTTATGTCTATGAAATTTTTTTTCAGTAACTTTTGACTTTGGATTTTCACATGGTCTTTCTTCTTTCAGTTTTGTCCTAAGATTTAGCATCTCTTGCTCTGCTATCTTCATATCCGATCCTGGCTACCTTCTTTGATGTCACTTTTCCCAATGTGCTTTAGTCTGTGTGTGTTTGGAACTGCATTCTATGTACAACATTACTCCAGTTTTATTTTTTATTACTCTCTAGGCATTTAAAAGGTTACCTGAAAAATAAGATATAAAAACTAAGATGTATAATGACCATAAAAGTTACGACTGCTCAATTTTAATGAAAAGGTAATATAATATATACAAACAAATATATGTATATTTGTGCTACCTTATGCAAGTACCAGCTAGTTTCCACACAGCCAATTTGAGATCACTGGAGTTAGACTGACATTATTTAGATAGAGCTAAGTAGAATAGGAGCTGGTCCCTAAATGATGGCTAGGCTTTGTGTCATTGACCCAAAGGCTTATCCCAAAGGAAGGAGATGGAATACTTTGGTATTTTTGATTCTAGTAGCAAAATTAGAAGAGAATAGAAATGAACACAAAGACTAAGTTAACCAGGTCTTATAGGGGGTGGGAAACTTGGTCAATTATCTCTCATGGAAATGAAGAACCTAACCCAGATGAACACATTTTTGTCAAAGTTTCTGTTGGGCATTGTCTTTGTGTCCACGTTTATTTTATGTCTCAGTAAGGAGAGTCTATTGAACATGATTGATTATGTCTGTGCAGACTGGGGATCTTAAAGAGCTTTGGGAACATCTTAATGGGCATGAATTCTCAGTGTGCTGTTCTAAACATAGGCACAGAAAATGAGGAGTTCACACGGAATCTGTAATGACCCTAAAACTTGCACTGGATTTTTGAAGTAAAATTGCCCCATTTTGATTTTCTTACATTCTTCTTTATTCTCTTAACCCATTGAATTGAGAAAAAATATTGTTTGCCAGCTGGTTACTTCTGTTCTGGTTAATTGAGGCTTAACCATCATTTGCTAATAAATGTACTTTCCAAAGGTGGGAGGCAGACTGGAAAAACAGAGATAAAAATCATAAAATCACACAAGAGCATGCAAAGTAAATATTTTATCATAACTCACTAATTTCCACTTTATTAAGTAAAAGTAGTAAGTTCTGAACTTGTCTTATCTTAGGACAGATAGAATTGGTTTGACCAAGGAAGGGTATTGTTTAGAAAATAACATAGGATTTGAAGTTCAAACGTCAGGTTTCAAATTCCATACCGGGTGTGACATTTGGCATGATGTTAACTTTTTTGTGAGCCAGTTTTTCCAGCCTAAAAATGGAAAAAAGTAACAATAATATCTTAAACAATAATATCTTAAAGATTATTGTGAGACCTAAATTAAAAGATACACATAAAAAAAGCTGTATGATCTGTAAAACTTTACAACAACAGCAGATGTCATGGAGTACATGAGGCTGTGGGATGGGAGGGGGTGGGAGAAAATGTCCTTATTGTGTTCATTTGATCGATCATGAGTATGGAGGTGAGATATGTCATATTTAGTAATTAGTGAGTTATTCAAAGTCTCCTTGAGCTGTTTGTTTGATGGAAGCAGCTGGGCTCATCTTACCAATTTTTATTCTAATTTCATGGGTTATAATAAAGAAACCGAAACTCACCTTTTCAAGGGTTATGTGTGGCGAGGGAAACATTATCCTTAAGTTATATGATTAAGCATAATTCAGATGAGAAAAACTGGCCTTCAGTGACATGCTGCCAGGGCTGGGGGATGCCCCTTGATTATACTTACAGCCTGAGACAGATGAAGACCTTAGCAGTGCAGACTTCCCGTGGAGGAGAGAGGAAGTTTTGGTGTTCTAGAAAGAATGCTGGGCTAACAATCTGGAAATCTGGATTTCAGCAACAAGGAGGTGAGTGATCTTGGCAAATCAGCATGTCTTATTTGGACCCCACAATTATGTGAGAAGTGGGTGGGTTTTCCTCATGTTCCTTATCCTGGTTCACTCCCCCAGTACTCAGTGTCCTTGTGATGTCTTCTTCACTGAAATCTATCAGGAAAGAATTTGGAAGCCATCCATACTAAGGTATGAATAACAGATGGAGTTTCCACTATAAAAAGGATGGGCATTTTAAGCTAAAAGAATGAAGAACCTAAGTATAGAATTCTAGGCATTCATCAAAAGGCGGAGGCATTATTTTGGAAGCAAAAAGGAACTTTCTGGTAGCCCATAATAGCAACCTTCCTGTGCTGTCATTTGACATGTGTAGAAAGATGAATATAGGAGAAGCAGTGCCCCTGGGTAGTGCATAGGCCCTGTTTTGATGCCAAGAAGGGGAAAACAACTCATCCTTCTTCCCTGCTTGGTTGGTTTGTGCCCCAACTCCCTCCTTAAGGGTTTGAGAATATTTAGTTTAAATATCCCACTTTTGAAACTTATTGTACTCTGTAGTTAAGCAAAATTGTACAATTCTAAAGAAGAGGTTTGACTGAGTGCATTTTTTCTGTGGACCAGCTGCATCAGCATCATTTGGGAGCTTGCTTGAAATGCAGAATCCCAGCCCATCCCAGACGTACTGAATCATATTCTATATTCTAACAAGATCCCCAGGTGATTTGTGGGCACAGTGAATTTTGAGGACCATTGAATTCATATATCTGGACATCTATTTCCCAGTAATTAAAATCCCTGGTGAGTGTCACCAAAGGCCTTTTTCTATAATTTAAGCACTTCTTCTTGCAATGTTGTTTTCATCTTCTGGCTACTAATGCATGGCTGTCAGATCCCTCAGGCCCACTCAGAATTGCTGTGGAGCCCAGCCTTACATATTTAGTTCTTTTAATGTTTGCTCGTAAATCAAGTCCTCTATTCCCTTAATCAATCTGGTAACTCTCCACTGAATTTGCAGCAATTTATCAACATCTTTCTATATCTGAGAAGCTCTAGGCCTGAATGTAATTTTCTATAAGGGAACACAGGTATTATTTACAGGACTTAAAATTCCTTTAAGATATGTGGTCAAGTCTAATAATCAAACAAAGTGAAGGCAGTGCATGTGCGAAGACTAGACAATGGATTAGAGGTCCATTTGATAGTAGCATCATCGCCATGGTCATCATCATAAGCTACAATTCAAAAGATAGTTCTCAAACTCTTATCATGTATGAATGTGATGCTAGGTGCTAAGGATATGCAGAGGTATGAGATCTCATTCTTTAGAAAAGTTCAAGTCTCATTGGAGAGAAAGGTTTGCAACAAAATAAGAGCTAGAAAGCTACAAAGAAATATATGAAATATGCAAAATAAGTGGTTGAGACCCACTAGAGAGAAGGGAACTACTGCGGACCAGAGCTCTTAGAAAAGTATCAGGGAGGACTTAAGAATATTTAACAATCTAGGTTAATGGAGAAAGTAGAAAGGACATTCTGGAAAGAGTAAGTGGACTAAAAATATGACACTAAACAAACAAACTGACATTTTTCTTTATAGACTCACTGAATAATATTTCTTTTTCTCTCTGCATTTTCTACGTCCTTCAAATGTTTTTTAGTAATCATATATGATTTTATAAAGGTATAACATTTATTTATAAAATAAATGATACCTTATGAAGCAGAGAGTAAAAACATACAGTTTATGTTTCTTTAAATCATACAGCAAAAGAGTATACACAGAAGGAAAAACATGTCTCCCTTTAGCTGCCTTGTCTCCCCTTCGGCCTGGCTGTAGGAAGGCAGTGAAGCAGCAAAAACAGCCTCTGACAACTTTCCAGTGAAAAATTTAAAATAAGGCTCAGGAGACCTGAGTTCTACAGCTGGTCCTGCTGATAGGGTTTGGGGAGGTCCAATATCCAGTGTGAACCCACACCATCCTCTTACCAGGTTCTTGACTCTGCCACAGGAAAGAATTCAAGAGCAGAGTCACAGTAGAAAGTGAGAACAGATTTAATGTAACAAATAAGAGGTACAGATTTCACAGAGAGAGTGTGGCCTAACTACAGAGACTGAGCAGGGCCCAGGCCAAGTTTAACACAGAAGTAAGAAATGCATGCTTACAGTTCAGTACAGAGTGCAGGCTGGCTCAAGAGAGTAAGCAGCTGCTTGCTCAAAGGGAGTTTGATACAAAAGAAAAGTATACACCACTCAGCCAGTGAAGTGAGGGTTGGCTCCAGGAAAGTGAGCAGGAACCCTGCCTTCTGCCAGGATTTGGCTTTTATAGTTTAGCTATCTAATGCTTGTTCAACTAAGAGGGGTGGTTCCCAGTTATGTAACACAATCCATGCACATGCTTAATTGGTCTCTTTTTGGAGGAGGTTTATTGGTGAAATCCTATCATATGCACCAGACATATTCAAGAATATTCTGTGCTCTTTAGCACCCCTAATGGAAGGTCATTCAAAGGAAAAATTTCTTTCTACTGAGCATGATTGGCTACCAGGGTTATATAACCCTTCTCTACTGAGCATGCCTAGCCACTGGATTTACATTTGCATGAGCCAGCCCCCTAAGGTTTCAGTTTCCCTGTGTTGGTGCCCAAGATAGGTCTAACTAGCAAAAGTAACTTTCCTCTTGGGGAGGGCTGAGAGGAGGGGCTTGAGACCTCGGGGAATGTCTTGAAACACAGAGGTGTGTCCTGTAACCTGAGCCCATGGAAACCGAGCACCTCTTTCTCAGTGCTGTGAATGAGTTGTATGATGTTGAGTGTCATTTATTCTCTCATATGCCAATGGGGATTGTATTATGATTGCCTTGTGCTTTTGGAGGTGATAAAACCTTAATATGGGACCTCTACCATCCTGAGCTAAATCTGTGATACGTGGATATCAAATGACTTTATAATTTATTATTCAAATCCAGACACCTTTGAGAATGAAAATGGCCCTTTTTACTATTCACACCAGAGCAGCTGCATCAACTGGGACTGTCTCCATCCTTCAGTCTATCTGGTCAACCCAGCTAGTACGGACCAGCCCAACACTGGAACTCTGTTTTGGGGGAGGGGAGAAAGTCTGTTCTTTTTCTACATAGGAACAGATTGTTTAGCTTTTGAGACCAAGGATTTTATTCTCTGTGTAAGCAGTTCTGCCCCTAAGCCATGTTGTTTTTTTGTGAAGGACACCTTAGTGTGTGGGGTGAAAGAAGGAAGTTTCCTGGATATAACAATTTTCTGGTCTCTTCCTCTTACTTCTACCCTCGAAGATTGAGTTAGACCTGCTCTTAAGGCCACAGAATAGATTGATGCATATTCTAATTTTTAATGCCTGCAGGGCAATAACTCAGGCCGATTCTTTCAGCTACAATAACAAGGTTTATTTTATTGCAGTTTGAAGGCTGTTTGGGGCCTCAGTGAGTGAGAATGTCCCCTGACTCAAACAGGCTCAACATCTGCTAAGTTTCCCCCTCAACTTTCTCCTTAACTTTGCTTTATTGTTATTACCCTCAGGAGGCCACTAAGCAGGAGCTTGTGGGAGGAAGAATGGAAGTGACATTTGTGTCATTATTCAGCACATTTAGGCAGTTTATTATCTGGGAACTTATTCCTCCTCATCCCCCAAGGAACTTAATATGAAATAATATTAACACATTAAGCACATAATGTGAGGTTGCATTAATTAATATAGTGTCCAGATCTCCTGCCAATTGTGGTCCAACTGTGCTTCTTTTACGGCGATCAGATGCGGAGGTGTGTGCTGACTCCACGTTTTGTGAGAAGGAATGTGGCAGTCTGGAGGGTGGCTGAGCATGTGAGACGCCTAAAAACAACCTTGTTCCATGTGCAGGAGAAGAGAAGTATAAAATTTATCTTCTGGAACCTGAAGGCCTGTCATGGAGAAAAGAAGTACATTTGTATTAGTGATGATCCAAAAGACGGAAGAAAGCAACATAAAGCATAATTTTCTGATGAGCAGACCTGAGGCCAGCCTATGAATATGTGAGGTATGTCAGAAAAGGCTGGTTATTAGGGGTAGAGATTTCTGCCCTGGGTGAGTGCAACTCTGCAAAGAAACTCCAAAATTAAGATTTTGTGGGGAGCTATAATTCGTAGACTAACCTGAAGTTTACTAATACTCCTCAGCTGGAAACATATTTGATCTTATAGCAATTCCTTGCTCCAGTTGTTAGGTTACTATTCTGTCCATACATACTCTCTACTCTATGAAGTAGTACTTGGTTTCATTCACTCAACATTGATCTCTTTCAAATTTCAGGAACACAAACATATTTGATCTTATAGCAATTCCTTGCTCCAGTTGTTAGGTTACTATTCTGTCCATACGTACTCTCTACTCTATGAAGTAGTACTTGGTTTCATTCACTCAACATTGATCTCTTTCAAATTTCAGGAACATTTCTTTTAATTATAATTGTAGTGAACATTTTGAGTTGCCTCCCAAACATCCCTTTACTCCTTCCTGACAGAGCTTCAATTTTCCTCAACTGTATTTCTCCCTTATGCAGCTGTTGCCCGAGAAGAGCTGAGCACATCCCCCATTTCAAAGATGGGCTCTGAGTAGTTAAACTAATCATGGTGATCTCTTGCCAGTCATTGGTCTGGAAATGAACATATGACCCAATTCTGGCCTGTGAGGCCTTTTCAAAAGCTCTTGGTCTTACGAGAAATGAAAAGAAGGTGAGTTTGTCCCCTTTCTCAGAAAACAAAGGAGGAATGTCAGCCTCGATGAGGCAGTCTGAGGTAAGTTTATACTGAAAAGAAGAAAGAATCACAGAAACAAAGCTGGAGTCCCCATTGTACTAAGCCAGAGGACACCTACCTCTAAACTTCCAGGAAGCCAATAAAGTTCCTGATTGTTGGAGTTAATTTAAGTTGGATTTCTATTGCTTGCATCTAAAAGCATCCTAACTGATAAGCTAATGTTACCAGCAGCCAGGCTCGGCTTGCCCTCTCAGATTAAAAAAAAAAAAGACCCAAAAGTCCAAAAGATGGTGCAAGGATTGGAAGCTTTATTCAGATAACTAGCATCTGGAGGATGACCAGGCTAAAATCATCCTACTTTCCGATGTCTGTTCTAGGGCTTACAAAGGGGAAGAGATGGGAAGGTGAGGTAAGGGTTTTGTCCTATAGGCAAAGGGGGAAGCTGGTCATGGGGTCAGCAGAGGTTGTGAGTCAGATGTCCCATGATGGGTGCTTTGGTGTCATGGAGTCTGCATTTGGTGGACTGGTCAGCTTCAAGCCCTTGATGTTATTTCAGGGTTAGAGTCCTCATCTCCTACTGAGAGCTCAAAGATAATAACTTTAATCAAGCATCACTGGAACATAAAAATACCTGACTTGGACTTCTGATTAATGTGGACATAATTTTCCTTTGAGCAAGAAGGTGAGTTAATAACCAGCTAGGGTGCTTTGCCTTCTCTTGGATTTCCTCTGTTTGCAGTTAATTAGGGACATAAGAAAAAGAAGAAAACTTAGTTTTGATCCTTAATTGTAGGTGTGCAACATCTCCAGTAAATCAACATAAGAGTGTGTAATGGGAGATGAACAGAAACTTTTGAGAAGGATCCTTTTGGGGCATGATTTCATCTCTGGGCAGTTTCAGGCATGTGGTCAGTTTCTCGTTTCCTCTGCTGTCCTCAAGGAATTGATGATTATCAGTTCCCAGATTAATGGCCAACTGAAATTTTCTTCTTGGTCTTAGTTACCCCCAAAATGACCATTTTCTGCTTAATGTCCCTTTCATTAATCCTCCAGGAGTTGATGGTAAGGGACTTCATTCATTATCCATCTTTATGTGTTATTATTTTCTTTTATTTTCAACCCATTTTGGACTGACGGAAAAGTTGACAAAAATAATATCATTCCTGTGAATCCCTCACCATCTTCTCCTAATGTTAACAACTTATATAACCATACTGCAATGATCAAAACTAGAAAATTAACTTTGGTACAATAGTATTAGCTAAACTACAGACCTAATTTAAATTCCATCAGTTTTTGTACTAATGTCCAATTTTTTCTGTTCCAGGATTCTGTCAAAGATTCCATACTGCATTGAGTCATAATTTCTCCTTAGACCTTCCAATCTAAGTTCCTTGTCCTTCTTTGTCTTTCAATATCTTGACCCTTTTGGAAACTTCTGGTCAGTTTTCTTTCATGATCGTTGGTTGCAGCTCTACTCAGCTCTGGTTTCCCAAATTGAAGAGTCTTATTTCTGATGCATTCAGTGATGTCAGTTACTCAGTGTCTTTGGTAGTAGCCTCTCCTGGAAACATTTTCCTTTTCGTGATTATATTTTACAGGGGTGGCAACCAACACAGTATAAGAGTTTACTTAGAAGTGTCCTCCAGTGTTAGAAACAAAAGGGAGCCTGTTTTAATTATTTGTTGTCTTATTTCCAATGCTCATTTTAAAGGGTTTTTTTTTTAGGATTTTGTGGATTTTTAGATGACAAAATCATACTGTGTATACATATTAAACACCCATTCTGAAGAAGGAATTGTAATTCTTGTGAAGGAAATGAAGGCCATTTGACATAGCCCTGCTCCCAAGGAAAACTAAATTTTGGGTCACATCTTTAGAGGTCAGTAAACAGTGGTACTAAGGTCTCTTTTAGCAGTTGTGGTCGGAAGTCTATAATCCCTTATTTTAATAACATGGGATATGTCTGGGTCAGTTGCTTATGGAAGAAACATGAGTCGTGAAAGGGAGAAGAGGGAGTTTGAGGATATCTTTCACTTCTTTCTAGAAAAAAATATGTAATAACGTAGTCACCAGAACCAAGAAAGATGAAGAACACCTGTTTGCCTTTCATGAAAGATTTAAGTAGATGAGATTTTCTACATATAAACTCTCCAAGATTTTGGAAATTTGATGTCTGATGGTAGGAGTACCAGATTTTCTTTAATGACCATTTACTATAAGGGCCATCCCCAGACTATTGAAATATATGTGGAATGACCATTATTTTAGCCTTTGCAAAGGCAAGGTATTAGTGAAATGTATCTAGCAACAATGTTGAGCATTCTAATTAATTAGAATTAAAATGAATGTGCTGTTTTCCTAGAAACAATTGTCACTCTCTGAAGCTCTAAAAATATTGTAGTTACAAAAATTATAATTTGTTATGAAATAGCTAAAATGCATGAAGCTAAATCTGTAATGTCGTGTAGCTGATGAAGCTATGTCAGGTTGCTGCCATTGATTAAACGTAGTAGCAGAGCTGGAGCATTTAATCAATCATAAAAGCCACTTTAATGCATTGTATCACTCTAAAGTGAAGCGATTAGTGCAGTTGCACTGTAGTCCAGAATGCAAAATGTGAAACAAAGAAAGGGAAGGAAAAATGAATGACTTCCTTCTATGTCCAGGTCTTCATGTCTGAAAGCATGCAAATAGTTTTGTAGACATTGTGTGGATCATTTTAGCTGTATAGGTATGGCAAAGTAGCCATCATATGCAATGTGTAGAATTATGCCTACACATGTAAGTAAGTGAGCGTATATAAGTGTAATAGATTGAGATAGAAAACGATAATGGATTTTTGAACAATGATGAATAGTTTATGTGTGTCACTTCTCCTGAAAGTTACTTAATTTCTACCCAAATGAGAACTTATACTACAGTTTCAGCAAAAAAAAAAAAAGAAGCTACTGCTAAAAGAAGTAGAAAGAAGTGTTGGTAGCAGGGAGGAAAGAGAAATGAAGAGGAAGAGAATGAACTGAACTGCCATGTGACTGGGATACCAGATGTGATATAATAAAGTGATAGTCCTATGAATCACAGAGCAGGGAGGAAAGAGAAATGAAGAGGAAGAGAATGAACTGAACTGCCATGTGACTGGGATATCAGATGTGATATAATAAAGTGATAGTCCTATGAATCACAGTGTGGAACAGCATGATCTGAGACCAGAAACATTATGATGATCTGGAACCATCCAACAAAAGAAGATGTATGATCTGTTTGGATAGATGGTTGAGGTTTTCTCTTGATCTTTCTGAGGAAGAATTGTAGTGCGTGCCATAGCCATATGGTATTCATAAATTCCAATTCGAGTTACCTACATATATGACATGTATATAATATTACCTTTGGCTAAGAACTAATCTGTTGATATCATAATGTTTAATTAATGTGTGTATTCCATTAATTCTTTTGTAATCTTTGTGAAGTCTAGAAGTAAACCATTAAAGGGGGTACTGAAAAGAAGTTCCCAAAAGAGTTGGATCCAAACTGACATTTTAAACTGAAACTGTGGATTCCAGAACTGGCAGAAAGGCAAGTATTACCCTTGACCATGGTCTCTTCTTGTTTCATTCTGCAGTAAATACTGCCAAATTGCTTATTCTCTGTAGAACCAAACTGAAGGGGAGTCTGACTTCTCAGTAGTTCCATAAAGCCTTCCTCTGAACTCCAGTTTGCCCTCAACACTTCTATTCTTACTCATCTTTTGGTCTTAATATTTTGAGATATATTGTGGTTCTTTATTATTAATCGTACCCTTGTTTCTTCATTATTTTTCATGGATGTTAGTTTTGATTTCATAATTATAGTCAAACAATAAGCACCATATTAAAACTTAAAAAATCACTGCATCAGGTTTGAAGTTTTGAGCTGATACTGAGCATGATAAATCACCACTGTCTTCAAAGAATTGATAATACTATTGAGAAGGCAATGTTAATACACATGACATTACATGTAAACAGCTTATGTAACAGAGCATGTAAGTGTAAACTATGGTACCAAATTACTGTAAGAGCTGAGAGAAATTCAAAGAGAGAAATTCAAAGAAAAATATGGCCAGTGAGACCTAAAGTGGTCAGGAAAGACCTCAGAGAGGATGTGGGATTAAACCCAAGTCATCAGAATAGATTCGATAATTGAAATAAACAAAAAAATAAAATTGATTAAGAGAATCCATATAGGCATCAGAACCCAAAGAAGTGTCCCAAAGTTTCCTGTCAAAACAATTGAGGGAATAAAGATTTTTAGGGGTGATCAGGAGCAGCAGAGAGGGCAATGCCCTGAACATAACTGCCACTCTTTTCCAAAAAACTTTCCATGTGAGTACTCATGATATAGTGATTGTTAATGCATTTCTGCTGATGACACAGGATAGTCATGCTGAGGAAAATCCTGAGAGAATAGGGCTAGGGAAGGCAGTTGTTTTTAGGAAAAAGTAAAGAGTGGCTTTGGGTGTGCAGAAGGTCATCTTTCAAGCACTGAGTGATTAAAGACAATGTAGGGTCCTAGGGGTGGACAGGAAGAAGAACCTGGAATATAGAAGATTGACATCCTTTACTCAACACTTCATAGCAGGCTCTGGCTGAGATGGCTGTTTGTCTCCCAGTTTTCATCCTGTACCTTTTACTTTTAAAATTAGAACCTCTACATTTTAGCTGGACACATGGCTGCCTAAAATAAAGACTAGAATTTCCAGACTTCCTTGTACTTCAGTATAGCCATTTGTCTATGTTTTTTCCCAACAGTATGCAAGCAAATTCATGTGTTGAATTTCCAGATCATGCCCTTAAAAGAGAATGAGCATGACCTGTACATCCTCTTGTTCTCCTTTCCTGTGGGCTTGAATGCAAATGTGGTGATGAGCAGTCTTGGGCCACACAGACAAAGGCAGCACCCTAGAAACTGCAGGGCCACCATATGGAAGGAGTCAGGGTCTCCAACTTTGTTGTGTCATCATGCTAGCCCTTGACACAGAGACTTCTATGTAAGAGAGTAATGCCCGACTATTTGACTTAAGCCACTATATTTTGTGGTCTCTTTCAATCTGTGTTTATTGGCAAGAAGTTCATATTTTGATGAGAGCTTACGAAAGAGTGACTGATTACTCGAGTAAATTAGGGGAAGGTGTTTCCACATGCATGCATAGCATGGGATTTGGTCACATTCTGCTTTTGAAGAATTTAGTTTTGTTCTTGGCCTCAGGCATAATTTACTCTGCAGGAAGAATGGCAGCTTCATGGCTTCATCTATATTTACCTTATTTATTTATGTTGATAGTGGATCGAGGAACCATAACTAAATGGCTTGCTGTTTCTGAGTGTGTTTGTCACCGCTTTAGTTGCTAGAGGAATACAGCTGTTTATTTCATAATCGTTATTTTGGAAGTAATTTTGAAATTAGTTTTAAGACATTGAGGCACACATTTTTTAAATTCAATTTTATTTTATTTTACTTCTCAAAATACATTGTATTTGATTTTAATGCCCCTTTACCCGTTCCTCTTGGTTTTCACGTCTCTACTTTGAACTTTCAAAAGAGCGAGAGAAGTAATCATTTGCAAGCAGCTGTTGTGTGGGGTCCTTCATGTCAGCCAGGTCACCACAAATAGTGACACAGAAGCTTGTTCTCTGTTGGGTTTCATAATTCCATTTCCCTGACTTCATTAACACCAAATAATTGATGGCTGTGACATTTAAAAATGCGTGGGTGTTAAAGTCAGAGAAGTACAGGCCTGGGTGATGTTCTCAAAGGAATAGTTTTCAAAAGTCACTGGGAGTTAGCTCTTGCTTTGTTACCTCCTCTTCTGCCAGCTTCTCATTCCAGAATCACTTCAGACCAAGGGAAAAGATTAGCAACCTGGCAACAGAGCCTTTCCAGAACAGCAGAGAAAAACCTCATGAGAGTCCTGGATTCTGATGGAGAGAAGTGCGGTTTCAGTCAGGTTATAAAACCATAGCCTCTGAGATAATCAGGAGTGGGAAGTGTCTGGGAAGGCAGTTCCTGGGTCACCAAGCTCTATCAGGAGTCAGGGCAATGGCTATGCAAATAGTGTAATATTAACAAAATCAGAATTCCCAGAGAAAAACATTTTTCTTCAATACTTCTCATTGAGACAAAAGAATACATTTTTGCTTCTGTTTATTCTCTCACCTTTCTTCTTTTCTCTCTTCTACCATCCCTCCTTCATCTTGCTGAAGAAATAGCACTTGCAAGGTCATCTGAGGCTAGTTGGATGGGAGGAAGTCAAGGCTCAGTAACCCCAGAACCCCATAGGGTGGAAGAGATGGGCAAACCTCTCTGCAGAGCTGCCTACTCTTCTCGCCCTCACAGCAGCCCTGCTCAGTCTTCACACTCAGCAAGGTGCCCAGCAAAGATTCAGTGACATGCAAGTATAATACCGAGCCGATTTCCTAATTTACGTCATTGAGATTTGCAAACTTCACCATAATGTATTCTGAAAATTTTGCATCCTTTTGACAAGATATATTGAATCTCAGGCCCCTGTGATTGATCCCAGCACTGGGGTAATATGATAGAGTGTCGCACAGTATCTGACAGGCTTTTATTATGGATTTTAAAAGGCTAGCATCCTGGGTAAAAATCCTCAAAGGTCATTCCTGGAAAAAGAATTTAAGCTTTGAAACTAGGTGTGAAATGGAGAGCTATTTCCATTCATAATGTGGGCAATACAAAACACATGGTGTTGGCTCCAGTCTTCAAGGTATGGGATGCCCATTTGGAGAGAACTGACTTAACCCAAGTTCATGAGATTCACTCTCAAGTGGGAGAAATAAATTTTGTGATTTCTGTTCCATAGCTTTAATGTGCTTGTAACCTGGGCCAGTCTACTCCAAATAAATATTCTTAGAATTAAAAGGACCCCAGAGGAGAGTTGACATGCCATGTTGCCAAAGGCATCCCTTGAATAGATTGGGAAGTCGGGATAACCTAGATTTTACCTGGCTTTCTACCCAAATTCCTTACCCTCTCAAGTCTCTATCCGATGGCCGAATTTCAGACATTTCTGCAAAGAATACTGGTAATAACACAGCTTGACACTACTAACAGGAATTTAATCAATGTCTTGAGGATTAAAAGCCCCAAACCTCAAAGGAATAAAACTGTAATGATTGAATGAAAGCCTATTTGTTTAATGTTTTGGAAAAGAAACTAGGACACGGGTCCCATAAATCAAATTGTTGACAGGCTTACATTCAGCCTTGCTGACCCTTTTCCTCCCCTGGGGTAAAGAAAACAAAACACCGACAGTAGATCAAAAGTGCCAGCTGCATACAAGGACATCATACATGTCCAATTATCTTAGGGTGGCTGTCCTGGGCCCTTTCTCAGACTAGCAGAGTCCCCTTACAAATATTTTTCTTCATTTGTTCAACAAGGAAGTTAGGGTGGTGATTTCATCTAGCAGCTGAAGTTGATCTCTTTCTCTCTCTGGTTTCTGCAGCAAAGGGAAATGATAGGGAGAACGAGGATGATAGGAAATGTAGAAGTGCCGGCGCATTTTCACTAGTGTATGCCAGGCCATGTGTGAGGAAAAGAGGCTGACGCAAGAATAGTTAACAGGGAGACGATGCTCGCCACGCCCTTGAATTTATGACTTTCCCACTCACTACTTTGGAAGAGCCAATTCTAACTTTGCTCATTGAATATCATTTTGTGGAATTGCTGCAAAGTGTTATGCTTTGCAACAGATGGCATTCCAGGTATGTGGCAAAATTACTCTATTTTATTTGGGCATCAATCAAATTTTAGGAGGGTGAAATGAAATGATATGGAACAAATCAGGTATTTTTTCCCCACTCCATCAGGTACACACTTTTTAAAATAAAATTGTCTGCTGGAAAATACACTGTATTTAAAGTTACAGAAAACTATGAGGAAACTTTTTAAATTCTGTATTCTCAGCCTGGTACAAATTTAAGCAGAAATATCATCATTTTTTAATCTGAAGGGAGAGAATGCCAGGGCCTTGGACTAGGGCTACCAGTTTTAGAGGGTAAAGGAAGCCAGCTTCTTCCTCTGTATGATTTGAGAAGTGAAAGTAAGGCCAATACTGGACCAAGAGTATTTGTAAATTATGGGATGTTAAGACTTTAAATATCCAATTGAGTTGTAATTGTGGGATAATGGTAAGACATAAAACACATGAAAATCTCTTAGAACACTGCTAGACACATGGTATATATTCAATTCATCATTATTGATATATTCATATTATTATAATATATTCATATTAATATAATATATTATATATGTCCATATATACTATTCATATATATAATATATTCATATTAATATAATATATTATATATGTCCATAT